>NC_073306.1:132913406-133082348 GCF_027595985.1 Sorex araneus | reverse complement strand
TGTAGGAAAAGGTAAATGACTGCTCAGTGCCTCTTTTTTTTTTTCCTGGAAACCCACGAAAGAGAAAAGAATTAAAAAAGCCTTTTCACTGCTGAATCTCTCAGTCCTGAGGGAGGCACAGGGACGCTCAGGAGCCTGGTGTGAATCCTGTGTTACACCTGGCGAGAGTCACTGGAATGTAACTCGGAATCTGGCAAGTTTGACTCAGACCGTTCTTGGGCCAGAGAGACAGCAGAGTGGCTAAGGCGTTTGCCTTGCATGCCCGACCTGGGTTCGATCCTCAGCACCCCAGCTGGTGTCCCCAGCACTGCCAGGAGAGATCTCTGCAGAGCCAGGAGTCAGCCCTGAACATCACTGGGTGTGGTCCCCAAATAAAAACAAACAAAATAGGGGCTGGAGAGATAGCACAGTGGGTAGGGCGTTTGCCTTGCACGCGGCTGACCCGGGTTCAAATCCCAGCATCCCATATTGTCCCCTGAGCATGGCCAGGGGTAATTCCTGAGTGCAGAGCCAGGAGTAACCCCTGTGCATTGCCAGGTGTGACCCAAAAAGCAAAAAAAAAAAAAAAAAAAAATAGACCGTCCTCAGGGACCAGGGCTAGGCAGGAGCAGGGAATGAGTGTGAAAACGGACTCAGAAGGACTGGTGAGGGGCTGGGGATGGGACAGCTGGGGAGGACGGACAGTTCCTACAGGATTTGCTGATTTAAAAAAAATTTTAAAAACCCTCACAATTATTAATTTTCTTTTTAACTGGATAGTGACTCTGGGGTCCAGAGGCATCTCTGAGGCCGTCCAAGAATTTTGTGAGTCTCTGGATTGTGGCCGTTGATGAGCTTATAGGGCTCCAAAGGCAGCTTGTGAGCGTCACTGCCAGGCTCCCGGAAGCACAGGGAGATGAGGGGAGGTTGCCCAATCCTGACTTCAAGCGAGCTAGAGATTTCGGTCATGAGTCCCACATACCTGAGTTTTTCAGCAGATTTCTCATGGGTAAGGCTTGTCCGAGCCTGTGGAAGTCGGCTGTGAGCATGGCGGCAACTGAGTTCTGGAGGTCTTCGGCTCTATCAGGGCGGGTGGGGGGACTCATCTGCCCTACTCTGGGTCACCCCGGATAATACAGGCTGGCACGGGGTCCGGAGGCATTTCTGTGGCGTGTTCACCGTTGGGAGTTTTGACGGGCACAGCTTAAAGCATTTCCCCCTAGCACAAAGCTGGGTGAGCAAACTGCCAATCCCTGAGCACTGTGTCCAGGAGTTGGCCCTGAGCACCGCCGGGTGTGGCCCCCAAACAAAGCAAAGCAAAGCAAAGCAAAGCAAGGGCTGCTGAGCCCCGTGGGCCGCTCAGAGGACAGCTGAGGACGCCGTTTTGTCACGTCCACGCCCAGCATCGAACCTGGGGCTCCGTCTCCTGCACAGGTGAGCCCATCCCATCCTGGGGGAGAGGGGGCCCTTCTCTGCGCCTGCTCTCCTTCCAGAACCTTCTGCTCCCAGGGCAAGACATGCCAGCCCCACGGCCTGGGTCCGAGAGGAGCGTGAGCACGAGTGCCTGGCATTCCCCAAGCCCCCCCCCCAACTCTGAAATGCTGCGGGCTGGGGCTAGGAGGGCGGGGGGAGGGGGGCACAGTGTAAGCTTTGCCTGAGGGCGTCCGGGTTCAGGTTCGGTCCTCCAAGCACCCTGGGGAGCAGCCTCAGAACGCGCCAGGTGTGGCCCCAAACAAAGAACAAAACCAAAACACCGAGCAGATCTGTGTCCCAGCTGACGCCCAAGTGCCTGTGTGAGGCGCGGAGGAGAGCTGCCGCCCCCCCCCAACCTGTGCCACCTCGTTCCACTGCTGGGTCCCTGGCCTCGTGCCCTTCTGCCTCCCACGCCAGCCTCCCAGACACGCCGAGAAAGCCTGACACCCCGGCCAGCCCCGGCCAGCTGACACCGAAGCAAACTGAAGTCCCGAGAGTGGCCTCGCCCTGTCCGTCCTCCCCCACGCCCCCTCCGCCTCGTGACCAGCCCCAGCCCCCCCCCCACCACGGGGCCCCTCACAGTCCTCAGGCACACCAGGCTCGCTCCATCTCGGGGTGTCACATGAACTATTTCCTCTGTCATTCTGTGTGTGTGTGTGTGTGTGTGTGTGTTTTGGGTGGTGAGGGCTGGTGGAGGCGTTTGAGCCACACCTTGCGGTGCTCAGGGCTGAGTCCTGGCTCTGCACTCAGGAGTCACTCCGGGAAGGCTCGGGGGACCACACGGAGCGCAGGGAATTGAACCCGGGGCGGCGGCACGCAAGGCAGACACCCTCCCCGCCGTCCTGTGGCTCCAGCCTCCCTGCCTACTTCCACCCCCCAATGTCCCAGACATGACCCTTCTGCGCCGACCCGTCTGCTGCTGAGATAACTGGCTGCTTAGTCCCTCCGGGTCAACAGGACGAGAAACCAAGGCCAGGGAGGTGGGGCCAGGCGTGAGTCTCGTACCGTCCCGTCCCGCACCCACGCTGCTGCCTCTCAGTGTTTCACTCTCGGAAGCAGCTAGATTTAGCGATCGGGAGGGGATTCTAATTTTTTTTTTATTCTTTTTTTCTTTTTGGGTCACACCCGGCGACACACAGGGGTTCCTCCTGGCTCATGCACTCAGGAGTTACTCCTGGTGGTGCTCAGGGGACCATATGGGATGCTGGGAATCAAACCCGGATCAGCCACATGCAAGGCAAATGCCCTCCCCGCTATGCTATCGCTCCAGCCCCCGGGAGGGGATTCTAGATGGAACTATTAGTATTATTAACGCAGACAATTCTTACAAAGAAAGAAAGTAGACCTGACAGATGGTAACGAGCATCCGAGACGGAGCTCCTGGGAACTCCTTTTTATTATTATTTTTTTTTTTGCCATTTTATTTTAATCCACAAGGTAAGTCCAGTCTCCATCTCTGCAGGAAACGTCTAACGCCCTCATCTTTTACGACTGGATTTACCCGGCTCGCTCCACAAAGGAAATAACTCCACTGAGCTTGACAGATCCCACAACAAAAAGAAGAGTCTTTTTCTAAAAATGACCCTAAAAATAGCACGGAATGGGCCTGCTTGCAGATTCCAGAGGCAGGAAGATGGCACGCGTTGGCTTAAAGAGCATGAATGCGTGCGAGAGCCCGGAGGCGCTGCCGTGGGTCCCCAGAAGGGGGGAATTGATTCCCCAGCGAGACTCATAAATCACGGGCGAGCGACTTAGGAACAAAACCAGCTTGGACTTGGCGCGGCTGGCGGCCGCCTGCACGCCCACCCGGGGAGCCGTGGTCTCTCCCTCGCACTGTCCTGTTCATGTCACTGCTCGTCCCCGTCCCACAAATTAAAAGATAAGAAAATGGGGTTTTTTGGGGGGGGTTATTTTATTTTATTTTATTTTATTTTATTTTATTTTACTTTGCTTTATGGGTCACACCCAGCGATGCTCAGGGGTTACTCCGGGCGATGCTCAAGGGACCATATGGGATGCTGGGGATCGAACCCGGGTTGGCCGCGTGCAAGGCAAACGCCCCTGATGAGACAGAAGGATCGCCCCCTCCTCTGCAGGGCCCCCGCCTGCCTGCCCGCCAGCCCTTATACAAATGAGCAGTTTTGAGCAGTTTCTAGAAAACAGGCCGGCTCTTGCCTTTGAACACAGCCTTCGAATTCCGGGCGGGCTGAAATGGGGGGGTCACTTCCACCACCACCACCCCCACAGAAACAGTGTTCAATCCCTCATCGGTGCTACCTTCTGGGCGCCTCTCAGACCCCAAAGGCCACTTAGAGACCCACTTTTGCTTTTAGTGCTGGGGATTTTTTCCCCATTTGATTCGGTTTGGGTTATTTGTCGGGGGTTGGGGGGAGGGGCACAGAATACACATTTGCAATTGTCATTGACCTTTTTGCATTTTTTTTTTTGGCTTTTTGGCTATGCTCAGGGGTTCCTCCTGGCTCTGCACTCAGGAATGACTCCTGGAGGTGCTCAGGGAACCCTATGGGATGCTGGAAATCGAACCCAGGTCTGCTGCCTGCAAGGCAAACACCCTACCCGCTGTGCTACCGCTCCAGCCCCTGCATTCATTCTTTAATTGAGAATCACTGAACCTTGCGGAGCAGAGGGTTCATTCCAATCTCCCCCCACTGCTCCACCGTCTCCCTCCCCCCCACACCGCAGCTCCCAGGAGCCCCAGCCCTGCAGGGCTAAGAGGCTGGACCCAGCGTGGGGCGGGCACTGAGGACCTGCCCAGAGACCCGGCTCTGCAGAAGGACAGAGGGAGGCAGCAACAGTTCAAATCCTGCCTCGACCACTTCACAGGGAGGGGGAAGGGAGGGGCGCCCCCAAGTCTGACTTCCTCGCCTGTAAAACGGGATCTGGAGAGTTCCCCCGCCCTCAGAGGGCAGGAAGGGGGATGGGCGAGAATGCCTTCTACATTCCGGAATGTTCTCCCCCTTCTCATCGGTGGCGCTTTGCCTCCTGCCAAATGCGTGTTGGGGGGAGGGGGGGCAGCTTCTCAGTGTCGGGGTGGGGAAAGCGTGAGGTGCTGGAACATTCTGCGCCTCAATCTGGGCCCTCACACACGTATGTGCTGTGGAAATCTATTCAGATTTGTGTCTTATTTGCGGTCTTTCCACAGGAGAATGAAAATCACAAACAACCCGTGAACATACAGTCGGAAACTGTTGGATTCGGAGGCTCGTTAGCCGCCTCCCAGCTGCTGCCACAGTTCCGCTCGGCCCGTTCTCTGCAAAACGGGTGTGAGTGTCCCCTGAGGGGGGGGGGGGAGGATGGCAAGGCTGGGGCCGCCGAGTGGGGGGCAGGGCCCAGGTGGGCAGTGGGGTCCAGGGCCCCACGGCGGGCTGACCTCCGGGAGAGGCACCAGGCACAAGCAGGGATTCCAACTTCACCCGAGTTTCAACCCAGTTCTGCAGTTTACCAAAGAGAAGCCCTGGGGCATGTCCCCAGCACCTTGGAGCCTCAGTTTCCCTGCCTGTCCGGTAGCGATGGCATCTCCCCGGTGGGCGGCACTCCCGGGATTGTGGGGTGGGCGTGGGGCCAGCCGGGGCTTCGGGGGGCTGGGGTGGAATCGACTCCGCTCCCCAGAAAGTCTGCAGTGCTCTGAAACAGCCTGACCCCCGCCCCGGGCCAGGAGCGTGCACAGACCAGCTCTGACGTGGTGGCCAGAGGCGCCGGGGAGTGCCACACGCAGCCCCTCCAGCTCTCGGAGAAGGTGGCACAGGGGAGTTCATAGGCCCAGAGCCACGGGGTGTGGTGTGCACGACAGAAACACGGGGGCAATTAAGAGGCAGTTCATTTGCGATAATTATGCACTGGTTGGTTAATTCTGTCAAGATGCTAAACAGCCTTCCCTGGGGCTGCAGTAATTGGCACCACAGCAGAGAGAGAGAGAGAGAGAGAGAGAGAGAGAGAGAGAGAGAGAGGGGAAGGGAGGGAGGGAGGGAGAGAGGGAGAGAGAGAGAGGGAGAGGGAGAGATGAGTTGGACAACCGCAGGCTTGCAGATCACCAGCATACACACACACACACACACACACACACACACACACGTGTGTGTGTGCAGACACACGTGCACAGAGACACACATACGCTCATGATGTTCGCGAATGCACACTCTACAGGTGTACACACTTAGACGCACATGCACACATTTCATGAATGCACACATATGCAAACACAGACACAGGCACACCTGCACACACATGGGTACAGAGACACACATGCACACAGAGACACACAGAGAAACACATGTTCATGAATGCACGCAGATACAGTCAAGCAACATACAGACACAAGCACACATACACACAAACTCATGCGCACATGAACACACAGACACATATGCACACATGCACACACCCCTCTGCCAGTGTGGGGGTGCTGGCTGGGAGCAGCGGGGGGAGGGGGCACCGCCCTACGAGTGACAGGTGCAGGGGGCGGGAGGGGCTGGCTGGGGCCCCACTGGCCGTGGCTGCCCTTGTCCAGCCCCTTCACCTCCCAGAGCCTCAGCTCCTCGTCTGTGAAATGGGGACAAAGTGCCTCACCTCGGGGGTGCTGGCGTGACTCCAGCCAGCCATGAGCAGGCTGGGCGGGCGGAGGGGCCGGACCCCCACAGGGAGACTCGGCTCACCAGCCCGCAGGCCGCCGGGACCAAAGGGGACAAGTTGGCAGTAGGGGGGGAGGGTGGAGTCCAGCCCCCCTTTGCCTGCTGTGTTGGGCCCTGGGGAGAAGGGGGCGGGCCAGACCCCCCGCAGGCCTGGCCCTCTGCAGGCGACAGACCCCAGCTGCTGCCCGGGCAGCCCCGGACCCGCCACCAGCACAGGCCTTCAGGGGGCGCCAGCTTGTCCTGAGCCCCGTGACCCTGAGAGTGTCCTTCCGGCCTCACCCAGCCTTCCCTGACCGCCCCCAGCCCAGGGCAGGTGCAGGGTGAGCCTGGCCACAGCCCCCCGCGTCTGGGGAGAGGAGGGGGCTTCCCCCAGAGCCCCCCGCCCAGGCCCAGAGACACCCTCCCACGGGGCGTCTGCTCAGGCCTGTGCTGACCGAGGCCCCCATCTGGGCTGGGCCGCCCTGCGGGAGAGGGACTGTCCCCCTTCCAGGCCACACGCCCGAGGGGCCCCCAGACGCTGCACACCGGGTGTCTCCGCCGCCTGGAAGGGGAGAGGGAGGGAGGAACTAGAAGTTCAGCTTTCAGAAGTTTATCTTGTAGCTGGTTTGACTGTGTCATTCCGTGAGTACACTGAGGGGGTCTGGCTCAAGGTGACTGTTTGCCCCACCCCCGGCTGGGGCTGGAGCCATAGCACAGCGGGGAGGGTGTTTGCCTTGCACGCGCTGACCCGGGTTTGATTCCCAGCATCCCTTAGGGTCCCCCGAGCACCGCCAGGAGTCATTCCTGAGTGCAGAGGCAGGAGGAACCCCTGTGCGTCGCCAGGTGTGACCCAAAAGGCAAAATAAATCAATCACTGTAGCACTGTCGTCCTGTTGCTCATCGATTTGCTCGAGCGGGCACCAGGAACGTCTCCATTGTGAGGGTTGTTGTTACTGTTTAATCAATAAAAATAGGAAAGTGCTTGGGGCCCAGGACGAGGCTTTTCCTGATGAAAGGCCCAGGCCCCTGCTCCCGGCTAGCCACCAGCGGGGGGCAATGAAGACGCCTCCAAATTCTAATCTTCGCACGCGCCGACCCGGGTTTGATTCCCAGCATCCCTTAGGGTCCCCCGAGCACCGCTAGGAGTCATTCCTGAGTGCAGAGGCAGGAGGAACCCCTGTGCATCGCCAGGTGTGACCCAAAAACCCCCCCAAAAAAAATTATAATCTTTGGTCTCTGGGGGTCTTCTGACCCACAGCACGTGCCCCTCCGCACCCCCCCCTCGACAGCTCACCGCTGCCCTCTCCCCTCCCCCTGCCCACCCGGAGTCAGGACTCCAGGGCAGAGCCAGCACCGGCCCAAGCCCGGGGTCCCGCTTGCTCCAGCTCTGCCCCCTGCCCTCACCCCTCCCCGTGCCCAAGCCTGGGGTCCCGCTTGCTCCAGCTCTGCCCCCTGCCCTCACCCCTCCCCGTGCCCAAGCCTGGGGTCCCGCTTGCTCCAGCTCTGCCCCCTGCCCCTGCCCCTCCCCATGGGGGGAACCGGCCCTCGGCCCTCAAGCTCAGGCTCTGGCTCCTGCTGGAAAATTCCCGCTCAGCCGCTGTGCCCGGCTGTCCCCGGGAATCCCCCCTCTCCCCTCAGCAGCCCCATGCGCCCCTTCTGCGCTGGGGCTCCTCCTTCATCCTCTCCCTTGAGTCGAGTCCCTCCCACGTGTGCTCAGGGAACCGGGAGCTCGCACCCAGGACATCAATCACTCCCCGCCAAGGGGCCCGGGTGGAGGCGCTGGGTGGGAGACAGGAGAGAGAGGGGGGCTGAGCCCTGGGTGTGGCCGGGCAGGGGTGGGGCGCGGGGGATCAGCCGGAGAGGAGCAGGCTGGGAGCACGGGGAGCTAGGCTGGGCTGCAGGCTCCTGGGCTCTTGCCGCGCCCCCCTCCCCCAGCATGTCGTCCCCAATCCTCTGGGTTCGTCACTTGGGCCTGACACTCCCAGGCCAGCGGGCAGGGACCCGCTCACCCTGCGCCTTGGCACCAGCCGCCACCTCCGCTCCCTCTCCAGGTGCTGGCAAACTCTGGACGTTTCTACTCTGACGCCCCCAGAGAGTGACCGTGAACCCCTCCCCCAGCCCCCGCCTTTGACCTCTCTGCTCCAAAGATATTTCCAGAGCAGCCGCGAAGCTGGCACCCAGGTCTTCTTCTCCTCGGTCGCTGAACCCTCGCTTTGTCCCAGGAGGCGGATGGAGCCGCCTGTCCAGGGGGGTGGATGGAGCCGCCTGTCCAGGGGGTGAGACACTGTCCTTGCCTGCGTATCCGGAAGGGCCCGGGCTGGGCACAGAGGCAAGAGGCTTCTGAGAGAGATGAGTGAGTCACGGGAAGGAAGAGAAAGGCTTGGGTTCGCCTTTTCATCTGTCCTCCTTGATGGGAAGTTTGCACTGATGTGATGTCTGGAGCTGCTGCAGCCATCCTGTGCCCACGAAGCAACCGCGCTGAGGAGGAAACCTGGCCCTGCGAGGGGGAGCAGAGCTGAATGACAGAGGTGCCCTGATGGCCCCACGACCTCCTGGGACCGTCTGACCCTGCGGGGAGTCGCAGTTGGCTCGCCGGGGTCAGCTACTCCTGTTGGGGCTTCATTATCCATCCAGACGAATGCCATCCCACACGAGTCCCCGCGGGTCCATCCGCACCCCTGGGCGTCCTTGTCCACGCAGCCCTCGCCTCCCAACCGAGACAGCCGGACCCACGAGACACGGGATGGGGGGTTGGGGCACCCCCATGCTAAAGCAGACCTGGCCTTCGGGACTTGGTGAGAGCACAGTGGACAGGGCACCCCAGTCTCCTCCTGCGGCCACTCACCCCCTCGCCCGGTGCCAACTGTGGCCTGCCCGGGGCACCCGCGGGCCCTTGTGCCGGCTCGCCCCAGCCTCCACGCGGCTGCAGGGAGGGCCGGGAGGCTGGACTCGGGTCAGGTGACCGGCCCAGAGGCACCCACGGCCAGCGCTGGGGCTACACCCTGGCTGTTCCCCACAGATCTGGTGCCCGCGGCTGCCGTGTTCCACAGCGCACGGAGTCAGAGACAGACCCAGCGCCCCGAGTCGGAGACGCACCACAGACGGGCGGCCCACAGGGGTGCGAGACCCCGAGCCTTCTTCCTCCAAGCGTCTGTGTCGCTGGGCAGAGGTGCCGGCCCCGTCATTAACTCTGAGAGCCCAGGAGCGGAGATGAGGGCAAGAAGGGGGCTCCCAGGGGCCAGAGCAATGGCACAGCCGGGAGGGCATCTGCCTCACACTCGGTAGACCCGGGTTCGATCCCCGGCATCCCATAGGGTCCCCTGAGCACTGACAGGAGTGATCCCTGAGCATCGCCAAGTGTGGCCCCCGAACAAACAAATAAAAGGGGGATTCCCGGCACTGCAGAGAAACTGAGTCAGGCCTGGGGATGGGGGAGGTTTCTCATTCCTTCCCTCACCTCCTTCCCCCCACCCAGCCCGGCCCTGCTCCCCAGGAAGTCTCCGGGGATGGACAGTCCTGCGAGCACTGCTGCGTCTGCTGTTGGGCCCTCCCCCCTCCCCCTCTCCCCTCCCCCCCGCCAGGTTCTAACGAGCGTCCAGCAGACAGCAGCAGCTTCCTGTACGCCTGGCCTGGCAGGGCAGCGCCACGGAGCCGCACAGCCTGGGACCTTCCTGGCCTCAGCCTCCCTCCCCTCCTCTCTGCCCCCTCCCGGGGCACAGGCAATACCACAGCTCGGGAGGGCAAGCCTTGGCCGGTCTCTGCCTGCCCGGGTCACTGGGAGAGCCGTGGCCGTTGAACGGCAGGGGGTTGTCAGCCTCTCTAGGGAGAAGAAGGCTCTCACCAAACCCCGCACAGATCACGAACCACTGACCCGGCTGACCTTCTAGAACCTTCCAGCTTTAGCATCTGGATTCCTGGCAGGCCAGTGATGTGCATTCCTGAAGAGTCTGAAGAGGGCCTGGGGCAATAGCACAGCGGGGAGGGTGTTTGCCTTGTACACAGACGACCTGGGTTCGATTCCCAGCATCCCATAGGGTCCCCTGAGCACCGCCAGGAGTCATTCCTGAGTGCAGAGCCAGGAGTAACCCCTGTGTATCGCCGGGTGTAACTCCCCCCCAAAAAAAAGAGTCTGAAGAGACAACTAGCTCAGTGCTACCCGCTCGGGGCTACCCCTGGGGCTACCTCAGGGCAGGGACAGTGGCCGGCCTAGGCTGGGCAGCAAACCCACAGTCCGTCCCACAGGCCTCCAGCAGGTCCGATGTTCTCTTTAGGGGCTCAGGAGGTGCAGGGCCCTGTTCCAGAGAGGGGGTCCCGGGCCTGGGCCAGCTCGGCAGCGCCCGTTCCCATCCGTGGCGGGGTCTGTTGAAGCCGCTCCGGCCTTGCTTGAGCCTCTCGGGCAGCACTGCCCTCCTGCCCGTCAGTTCTAAACGCCCCCACGGGGGCTGCATGGCTGAGGTTGGGTTTGCTCCGTTTGGCCACACCTGGAGGTGCTCAGGTTCCTCTCCTGGTTCTGCACTCAGGGGTCACGCCTGGTCGGGCTCGGAGGGACCATGTGTGGCGCCAGGGATTGAACCCGGTTTGGCCAGTTAGGCCCTGCCCGCTGTGCTCTCTCTCCAGCCCTCCACCTGCTCTGTTTCTAAAGCATAAATAATAGCTATTACAAAATGTTAAGCCTTACATGCATATATAAAAATCAGTGGTTCATAATGTACATTGAGTGCAAATTGTTAGTAAGTAAAGAGGAAAGGGATTAATTCCACCATGAGTGCAAATAAAAGGAGATTTAATCATTGTGAAATATTTCAACTATCAGGACTGGAGCGACAGCACAGCAGTAGGGCATTTTCCTTGCACGCAGCCGGCCCAGATTCAATTCCTCCACCCCTCTCGGAGAGCCCAGCAAGCTACCGAGAGTATCCCGCCCGCACGGCAGAGCCTGGCAAGCTCCCCGTGGCGTATTCGATATGCCAAAAACAGTCACAACAAGTCTCACCATGGAGACGTTACTGGTGCCCACTTGAGCAAATTGATGAACAATGGGTGACAGTGATACAGAAATGTTTCAGTAAAGCATGACCTCACCTCCGTTGTACACCCTCACCTCCAATAAACACCCTTTAGTATTCTACCCTTTAAAGGCTGTCATTGAAAGTAAAAGTGTTACAGCTCAACCTCAAGCCTGTGGCTCTATCCTTTGTGGCTACACAACCGTTTGCTTCAGTCTTGCTTCAGCTGCTGGCGCTCCCATCCCCCACACAGAGAACTCTGCCCGCGTTATCTCCGCAACATGAGCTTTGCTTTGTCTAGTAAAAGTTTTTGCCTTCTCTTGATGCTAACGGTGATGTAAAGGTGGTTTCTGAACCACTGACCTTCGGTTCCCTTGGAACATTTAATATAGCATAAAACTCTCTGGGACTGGCTCACAATATAAACGAGTTCACTTTCAGATGCCTTAAAATACCAAATAGCAATATAAAAATTTAAAAATACAGAGGTTTTTTGGTGCCTAAAAATAGCTCAGTATACTAGAATACAAAAAAAAAAAATGTTTTCCCTGCGATCGTTAGCCCCGTTGCTAGGAAACCGCAGCACGAGCCCAGGGCTGGGAAGGGGCGGACAGGTGAGAGCGTTTCTCTGAGCAGGGGAGACGCGCGGAGAGCGTCAGCACCGGAGAGTCAGGGCTGCGGGGAGAGGCGCACTGTGTCCCTCGAGCAGTCGGTGACACCGAGGGTGAGAAACCGTCAGGCGGCTCGTCCTAAGGCCCCGCCTGCTCCCGGCAGCACGGTGACGGCCTTCTCCACAGGACCCTGCGGCTGGTCCCACCCGGTGAAAGCCCCGGTCCTGAGAGGGGCACCTGGAGCGCTGGGTGACAGCACACGTGCCCTCACCTCCACCGCACCCTCACCTCCACCGCACCCTCACCTCCAATGCACCCTCACCTCCACTGCACCCTCACCTCCACTGCACCCTCACCTCCACTGCACCCTCACCTCCAATGCACCCTCACCTCCACTGCACCCTCACCTCCACTGCACACTCACCTCCACTGCACACCCTCACCTCCACTGCACCCTCACCTCCACTGCACACTCACCTCCACTGCACACCCTCACCTCCACTGCACACTCACCTCCACTGCACCCTCACCTCCACTGCATGCTCACCTCCACCGCACTCTCACCTCCACCGCACTCTCACCTCCACTACACACCTCACCTCCACCGCACACTCACCTCCACTGCACACACTCACCTCCACTGCACCCTCACCTCCACTATACCCTCACCTCCACTGTACCCTCATCTAGCACTGCACCCTCACCTCCACTGCACCCTCACCTCCACTGCACCCTCACCTCCACTGCACACCCTCACCTCCACTGCACCCTCATCTAACACTACACCCTCACCTCCACTGCATGCCCTCACCTCCACTGCACCCTCACCTCCACTGCACACCCTCACCTCCACTGCACCCTCCCCTCCACTGCACCCTCATCTAACACTGCACACTCACCTCCACTGCACACACTCACCTCCACTGCACCCTTACCTCCACTATACCCTCACCTCCACTGTACACTCACCTCCACCGCACACTCACCTCCACCGCACACTCACCTCCACTGCGCCCTCACTTCCACTGCACACCCTCACCTCCTCTGCACACTCACCTCCGCTGCACACTCACCTCCACTGCACACTCACCTCCACCGCACGCCCTCACATCCAAAGTACAGCAGGGAAGCCAGGAAACAGGTTCCAGCGGTTCATACCTTTCCACCTAAAGCCACTGTGGGGCTTCACGGTGATACAGACACCAGGGACGACAACCGCAGAGGCCGGGACCCCAAGGCCCCTGAGCAGTGGGGTCTCGAGGGAACTCCTGGGGACAGAGGCAGAGGCAGAGCCCCCCGATTCCCTGAAGACGTTCTACCCAAATCTCCAGCTCCTGAACACAGGGGGAGACCCAAGAAGCCCCGTAAGGGCCCGAGGCGTCAGCTGACACGCAGAGACAGACGTACAGTTTGCATTGAGCCACACCAGCGCCAGAATGAGCGAACACGCGGCAGGCACGCGTCTGCAGCGCCTCCACGCACGGAGAAGGGGAAGCCGGGCCCAGGCTCAAGGCCCTCACCAGGAGTCAGAGCTGCTCAGGAAAACGTGCTCCCAGCAGGGAAAAAGACAGGGGCCTCGGAGGGCAAAGGAAACAGCGAGAGGGGAAGCAGAGTGGCAGGGCCCACAGTGTGTGGAGTTCAGAGGAAGCCCCCCGCAGAGTGGGAACAACAGCGGAAATGACTTATCACACCCTGGCGGCAAATTGCAGAAACCTCCGAGTCAGAAAAAAATGAGCAAAGATGCGCAGAGGCTCCCAAAGCCCAGAACGGTGAGAAGATGCACAGCCCAGCAAAACACCTGGGCACAGGAGGGCATGCTACCCGGCACAGGCAACTCACGCCCGGACATACTCACCAGGCACAGACTCACGCCCGGACACACTCACCAGGCACAGACTCACGCCCAGACACACCAGGGGCACACTCACGCCCGGACACACTCACCAGGGGCACACTCACACCAGGCACACTCACCAGGGGTACACTCACACCAGTACACACTCACCAGGGGCACACTCACGCCTGGACACACTACCAGGGGCACACTCATGTCTGGACATACTCACCAGGGGCACACTCACGCCCGGACACACTCACCAGGCACAGACGCCTGAACACACTCACCAGGGGCACACTCACACCAGGACACACTCACCAGGGGCACACTCACGTCCGGACACACTTACCAGGGGCACAGTCACACCCAGACACATTCACCAAGGGCACACTCACGCCCGGACACACTCACCAGGGGCACACTCACGCCCAGACACACTCACCAGGCACAGATGCCCAAACACATTCACCAGGGGCACACTCACACCCAGACACACTCACCAGAGGCACACTCACGCCCAGACACACCAGGGGCACATTCACACCCAGACACACTCACCAGGGGCACACTCACACCCAGACACTGAATAGAGGGATCTCGCTGGATCCAGCAGCCCCACTCCTGGAAGTCAACCCAGAGAACAGGTAACACCAGCCAGGAAAGCATGTCCCCCCAGCTTACTGCGGCACGAGCCACAACAGCCACTGCGTGGAGACCAACTGCCCGTCCCCAGGTGTCCGGGTGAAGAGGCCGAACACTCACACCAGGGAATGTTGCTAAACTATGAAAATAGATTAAAGTGTGTCGTTTGCAGCAAAATGAAAATCGCTCAGAAGTATTACACAAAATAAAATAAGTCAGAAGCAACAAGACAAGAATTGAATGATTTCACCAATATTTGCAGAATATGGATGTAAAATTGATGATCATGATAAAAAAATAAAAATTAAACCAGTGAATAAGAGATAAGAGTTGGGGCTGGGGTGATAGCACAGCGGGGAGGGCGTTTGCCTTGCACACGGCCGACCTGGGTTCAATTCCCAGCATCCCATATGGTCCCCTGAGCACCGCCAGGGATAATTCCTGAGTGCAGAGCCAGGAGTAACCCCTGTGCAGAGCCAGGTGTGACCCAAATAGCAAAAAAAAAAAAAAAAAAAGAGAGATAAGAGAATGAAGGCCACCTAAGGGAAAGACAGTGGAGGGCGGAAGCAAAATGAGGATGGGAGAAAGGAAATATATAAACTAAAAAGAACATGGGGTAAAGGGTATTCCGTTAAAAAATTAAATACAGAATTTCCATGTGACTGCAAATCCATTCCAAGCTGTTGAAAAGAATGGAAAATGTGTCCATATAAAAGTTGTGCCAATATGCAAATTCACAATACAAGTGAGAACTCATGAGACTGTACCTACACAGGCAAATCACAGTTATAAGTTTATTACAGGTAAATCAGTTATACGTAGACAGCATAGATATACAGATAGGGATATTAAGGATTCAGGAGAACTCGCAAATGCAGAAGAGGGAAAAAGACCCGAAACCTGTAAGAAATTTTAACAAATTAACAGAAAAGATATGTTACTTACAAAAGAAAAAAATACTCAATCTCATTCCTAATGAGAGGTGTCAAACTACACTGAGATGGGATTTCTCCCTCCCGCTGGCAAGGCCCTGGGGAAATCTGCACCTCACATCCAGGATGCAGTGCACAAGGCACAACCTCCCAGGAGGGACACTCGGCAATAGCCAACACAGTTAAATGGACATTTACCCTTTGACCTGTCCAAGCCACTTTTAAGGATTTATCCTGCAGGTAGGGCTGCATAAATGTGGGAAAAGTCAGGTGCACAAGATTTTGCACTGCAGTGAAGGAGGAAGGAGAAGGAGGAGAAGGAGGTGATGGAGGGGGAGGAAGAGGAGGAAGAGGAGGAGGAGGAGAAGGAGGAGGAGGAGGAGGAGGAGGAGGAGGAGGAGGAGGCTGGGGGAAGGTGCTAAGTTGGTATGAAGTAGGGAAAACAAGATGCAAAATAAGCATGTGTGTAGTGTGTGTGTGTGTGTGTTGTGTACAGGCACATGTATAGCTTTTAGAAAAAATTTCAACATGAGTACAGAATGAATAAGATGCACTGTCTGTCTGTACTGTTGTCTCATTGTTCATTGATTTGCTCAAGCAGGCACCAGTAACGTCTCCATTGTGAGACTTGTTACTGTTTTTGGCATACTGAATACGCTACAGGGAGCTTGCCAGGCTCTGCCATGCAGGCGGGATATTCTCGGGGCTCTCTGAGAGGGACAGAGGAATTGAACCCGGGTTCGCTGCGTGCAAGGCAAATGCCCTACCCACCGTGCTATTGCTCTAGGCCGAAAAAGAAGGAAAGAAAGAAAGAAGGAAAGAAAGAAAGAAAGAAAGAAAGAAAGAAAGAAAGAAAGAAAGAAAGAAAGAAAGAAAGAAAGGAAGGAAGGAAGGAAGGAAGGAAGGAAGGAAGGAAGGAAGGAAGGAAGGAAGGAAGGAAGAGTATTGCTTACAGTGCATGGGTAAACACAGGATCCAAGGCGAGAAGACAGGAGTTTCTCTGAATGGAACTTTTATATAGTTCTGTTTTTGAACTAAGCTCAAAGGGAGTGGGCAGAAGCAGAAACAAAAAACTCTCACTATCTAGCAAATAAATAACGCAGCCCATAGAGAAAATGATTCACGTAACTTGTACGCACGTGCTCTGAGTCCCTCGGTGGGTGACACAAAAGAAGCAAAGTAATCCTGCCCGAGGTTTAATAGATTTGTTCTTAGTAGTGATAATAAAAGCATTTTGTGTGTATGTCATGTTGGATGAGAGAACAAATGAATAACAATATTAATTTTAAATAATTATTCCCCCCCCCCGGGAAAGTGAAGATACAGATCTGGAAGGTACGAGATAGGACGAGTCATTGTAGATTAGAACTACTCACTTAACACAGAGGAAGAAGTAACTGAGACAGAGACAGAGAGCACTAGAGTCAGAGAGAGATGAAGGCGAAGACGGAGATGGAGAGAGAGACAGGGACAGAGAGACAGTCAGGGAGAGAGACAGGGAGAGAGGCAGGAATAGGGACAGAGATAGAGACAGAGACAGGGACAGAGAGACAGAGATGGAGATGGAGGTGGAGACGGAGACGGAGATAGAGATAGAGACAGAGACAGGGACAGAGAGACAGGGAGAGAGGCAGGAATAGGGACACAGAGACAGCGCTAGGGTCAGAGACAGAGACAGAGAGATGGAGACTGGAACAGGGACAGAGGCAGAGACAGAGCGGGTGGGGTCCATTCAGAAGATGCAGCAGGGGGGTCCGGGATGTGCCTCAGTGGCACTCCCTGGCCTGGCCTGCTGAGGTCCTTCCAGCCCAAAGACTCGGAAGCACTCCAGGCGTCCAGCCAGGCTTCTGGAATCCCAGGGGACCTGCAGGTCCCACATCAGGGACTCACCTGTGTCAGGACAGGACGTGGGGGTGGGGGGGCCCCAGATGAGGCATGACCCATGGCCCTCGGGGAGCCTGAGGGGGCCCCATGGCCAATCCTGGGAGCACTGGGAGGACTTTGGAGCGGGAGGGGAGCACTGAGGCACCTCCAGGCTCAGATGCCAGCTCCAGGGTCTGGACCAGAGACGGCAGGATCCCAAAACCCTGACTCCGCTCTCGGACCCGGACCATCACTGACGGCGGGTCACGTGGCGGGGGGTGTACGCAGGGCGTCTCAGGGCCTCACGGTTCATTCAGAAAAGGGAGGAGGCAAGACCGCAGACCTCGCCCTACACTGGGGCCGCAGGGCCCCCCTCGGGTGGAGCCAGAGGGAGGAAAGAGCCACCTGCCAGGAGATGCCCGCACGGCGCCGCCCACTGTGCATCCAAGCGGGCCTCTGGCTGGTTCCGCCCAGCGCCTGGGAGAGGGGCGGAGCTACAGCGGGGAGGGGCGCAGGGCACATTCTTGATCTGAGTATCTTGTTTGTTCATTGGGGTCACACCCGGCTGTGCTCGGGAGTTACTCCTGGCAGTGCTCGGGGGAACCTATGGGATGCCAGGGATGGAACTCAGGTCGGCTGTGTGCAAGGCAAACGCCCTCCCCGCTGTCCTATCGCTCCAGCCCTCATCTCAATTTCTTAAACTTCTTCCACTTCAAACCCCTTTTTTGCTGAGGCATTTGCATGTGACCCCAGGGGCTTTCGGGATATCAAATAGGTAGAAAGAGCAAATATCAGTGACAGGGAGAAGACCCAGTTATGCAGCGATCATAAGTCAAAAGGAATCTATTTTAAAACAAATTTTTCACAATCTCCCACAATCTGTTAGTCCAGATGGGCTTCCCGACCCACAATTTAAGAAGCTGAGTCTGAATTCAACACTCCCGAGAGAAAAGACAGCTAAAAGCAGAGAGTGGCCCTCGGCTGGGTCCTGGAGGGGCAGGGGGAGCAAATACAGTTTCAAAAATTGATAATGGACTGAGCTGGAGCGATAGCACAGCGGGGAGGGTGTTTGCCTTGCACATGCCCGACCCAGGTTCAATTCCCAGCATCCTATATGGTGTCCCCCAAGCACCACCAGGAGTAATTCCTGAGTGCATGAGCCAGGAATAACCCCTGTGCATTACCGGGTGCGACCCAAAAAGAAAAAAAAAATGATAATGGAATGATGAGACAATTTGAATATGGCTTCTTCCTTAGAGAAAATTATTTTCTCGTTTAGCAAGGTGATGGCCTTGTGGTAGCAGAATGTTCTTGTCTTTGGAGATGCAAGTGAAACTTTCAGAAGAGGCTCATGGACTATTCACCACATCCAGAATCTGGAAACAACCTGAGTGCCCGAGAACAGATGACCGGGTAAAGAAACGATGGCACGTGTGTGAGGACGAAACTGACGCCATGACAGGCTGCAGCGAACATTAAGTTTTGACTAGGCCTAAGTTTCTGTTTCCCAGAAACTGAACTTGCCATTTCTGGTGAACTCCCAGTTGAGTCACCTGCCCAAGAACTGCTGACTGGTCATCTACTGGTCATGAGGGGCCACTACGTCCCTTTTTTGGAACAGCCACAAACTGACTAACTGTTATCAAATGGTGACAAATCGCTGAGCACTGTTGCTTGATCACTGTTATCCTAGTGCCTGCTCAACCTTGGACCCTATATAAACTGCTTGTGACTTGGAGTCGGGGTCCTTGTCAAGACTCCCCTGCGTTGGATGAGACTTGGACCCTAGCTCGAGCAAGCGATAAAGTCCCTTTGCTTTTGCGTTATCGTGTGTGAAACTGGGTCTCTCCGCAACTGGGGATCTGAAATTCGGGCACCACACATCTACACAATGGAATACTATGCAGCTGTCAGGAAGAATGAAGTCCTGAAATTTGCCTCTACACGGATGAACGTGGAGAGTGTCATGCTGAGTGACGTGAGTCAAAAGGAGAGGGACAGATCGAGAATGACCGCATTCATTTGTGGGATATAAAAATATATATAGTAGAAGACTAATATCCATGGTCAGGGGAAACAGGGGTTAGGAGGACTGGTCAGTGGTTGGAACTAACAACAAGTGTGTGTAGGGCAGAGGGTAGGTGAGATAGAGAAGAGACCACTATGACAGTAATAGCTGGAAATGATCACGCTGGGCAAGATCCAAAGGTTAAAAACAGGTAAGGGATATTTTGGATAACCATTCAGTATCTATATTGCAAACCACAGTGCCCAAGAAGAGAGCGAGAGAGAGAGAGAGAGAGAGAGAGAGAGAGAGAGAGAGAGAGAGAGAGAGAGAGAAGTGCAGGCAGGGGGTAGGGGGTGAGGGGTGATGGGAGGGAACCTGGGGACGTTGGTGCTGGGAAACGTACAATGGTGGAGAAATGGGTGTTAGAATACTGCATGACTGAAATCCAATCATGAGCAGCTTTGTAAAAAAAAATATTTTTTTTAAAAAAAAGATGAGGCTTATGTGGAATATAATATAGCTGAGAAGTACAAGTTTGCAATGATGCAATTTCTGGCAGATATTTCTCTGGACTTAGTTACTAAAATACTAAAATACAGAAATCCAAAACCGTGCGGCCACTAGTGCGGCCACTCGACCTCATATCTCTTCATTCCCAGCAATGGAAAACAAATTATCAAATACTTCCTTTTCAGCAGGTCTGACTTTAAGGGGGAGAAACTCCAAACAATAATAGTGAGTTTTGTGTTGAAATATTGAATGTAATCAAAGTAAAGAGAAAGTAAAGTGAAATTTATCAGTTACACAGGCGGGATGGGGAGCTGGGGAGCTGGGGGGTGGGGGGTAGGTATACTGTGATTCTTGGTGGTGGAATATGGGCACTGGTGAAGGGATGGGTGTTCGAGCATTGTATAACTGAGACTTAAACCTGAAAGCTTTGTAACTTTCCACATGGTGATTCAATAAAAGAAAAAAATATGAGGCTTATAGTGTCTGAAATCCACTCTCCAGTTCTTTGGAAAGGAAAAGGAACAACGTGTCGAAAATGTCAAATGCCCACAGTTGGTGAGCACAAAGGAAGATGCTGATTACTCCGTTCTTACGCCTTGTATCTAGATTTGAAATGTTTCCAAGTGATGAATTGAGCATGAAACCTAATCAGGCATGTGGATACATGAACCTCCACCATCAGTGTGTGAACCGTGTTAGAATCAAAACCAGAAAGAAAGAAAAACGAGAGTAACAACAGGTGAGTCTCCCGTCTAGCTGGTGAAACACTGTTGTTTCCCACCAACTTCAATGGGAAATGTCCTATTTCTTTATTTATGGGTTAAAGAAAAAAAAAAGCAAGAAAGAAAACAGTTTCTAGCCAAGCCATGCAGATGAATGAAATGCCGGCTGCCCCTGCTCAGACAGAAAGTGAAAATTAGATCTTACTGATGTTTGATTTCTGTAATACCACTTGGCAGAACTTTTCAAAGCCTGTCTCTGGTAATCTGCACTTCCCTTGGCTCCCGACGCATACCTAGCATGCTCAGGGCTGTCAAATCCAGCATGCGGATGCTCTCTGTGTGTCTTTCAAGTATTTTTAAAGACCTAGGCACAAAATAATTTCCTGGCAATTCTTCATGCAGATATGGTGATACACGCACAAAATATTTCTGCAGGAATAAAAAGAAACTAGTGGGGCTGGAGCAATAGTACAGCGGGGAGGGCATTTGCCTTGCACGCGGCCGACCCGGGTTCGATTCCCAGCATCCCGTATGGTCCCCTAAGCACCACCAGGGATGGTTCCTGAGTGCAGAGCCAGGAGTGATCCCTGTGCATCGCTGGGTGTGATCCAAAAAAATAAATAAATAAAAGGAAACTAGTGGCTTTTTTTCTTAGGAAGGAAAAACAAATTCTTTATTTTATTTTATTTATTTGTTTTTGGTAGACCTTTCTTTTTATATCTATCTATATATATATATTTTATATATATATGCCCAAAACAGTACCAACAAGTCTCACAATGGAGACGTTCCTGGTGCCCGCTCAAGCAAATCAATAAACAACGGGATGACAGTGCTACAGTGTTATATATTTTTTAATGAATCACCGTGAGTTACAGACTTATAAACTTTTGCGATTCTGTTTCAGTCATACAATGATCAAGTACCCATCCCTCGACCAGTGCCCTTCTCCACCACCAATGTTCCCAGTATCCCTCCCAACATCCCCACCATCTTCCTAGCCCCCCCACCACCTCTGTGGCAGGCACATTCCCTTTAATCTCTCTCTCTCCTTTTGGGTGCTATGGTTCGCAATACAGTAAGAGGCCATCACGTTTGGCCCATAGAGGAAGACCAAATTCCCGAGTACAAACTCTAAGTTCTTGATCTTATTCCCTGTAAACTTTCAAACATTTTTAGTAATGCCAAGAAATGAATGACGGGGGCCAGACTGACAGCACAGCGGGGAGGGCGTTTGCCTTGCACGCGGCCGACCCGGGTTCGATTTCCAGCATCCCATAGGGTCCCCCGAGCACCGCCAGGAGTAATTCCTGAGTGCAGAGCCAGGAGTAACCCCTGAGCATCGCTGGGTGTGACCCAAAAAGAAAAAAAAAAAGAAATGAATGATGTAGATTAACGGGCTCCACAAGAGGTGATTCAAAGGGTTATCTCTGTTACCAGCCCCAAAGCAGGCCATCTCAGACCCACTGGGAGGACGCAGAGAGCGAGTCCTGACCAGGGCCAGCCGGTGCCCGGGGAAGCCTCGGCAGGAACAAGAGGCCGGGCCGGAGCCGGAAGGGACAGCCCCAGCCCCAAGTGCTCTCCGACAACAGCCCGGCACCGGACTCTTATTTTTTTTTCTAATTTTTTTTTATTTTATAAAGTAGTTCACAATATTTGATTACATTTAATATTCAAACATCAATCCCACCACCATATTTCAGGTGTTTCCATCCCAAACCCCAACCCCTGCCCCAAGGCAGAACTGAAATAATATACTATTTCCCTCTAAGGTCGGCTGCTTCCTATTTTGAGTCCCATCCAAGGTGGTGCCAAATTCTTGGAGTATGTATGGGTCGGGCGTGTCCTATGAAGTGTCACAGGGCCGCACGTGGTCCAGGGACAGGTTCACTCGTGGCTGAGGCTCAGCCGGGCATGTGCAGAGCGGCCGTGAGCATGGCGGTGGTTGAGTTTGAGAGTTTTTCGGGTGCTGGGGCTGGGTCCCTTGGGCCAGGGAGGGGGTCTCACCCACCCCCCTCTGGGGCGCCCCGAGTATAGCAGCCTGGCGCGGGTCCGGCGGCATGGTTATGGCGAGCGTCACTTATGCTCCCTTCCGGGAGAGAAGGACATGCCATCTGGGTGGTGGCCGATGACAAGATTCGGGCACCAGACTCTAATCTACACAGAAGGACCCGAGTGGGGGCCGCTGGGGCGGGGGGAGCTATGAAGCCGACTCTGAAAGGGCAGGTGACACACTTGCCCAAGCTGGGGCCACCCACAGGGCCAGGTGGGACGTCTGTCTCTCCTTCTGTGGCCTGATGGGACGCCCTTGGCTCTGCCCCCGCCACTCACGGTCTCTCTGCGGCTGACCCCAAGGGACACCCCACCAAATAGCCACAGGACACCCGGGATCTGCGTGGGTGGACAGGACCACCGTGCAGAAGGCACTGGACAGCCATCTGGCCATGGCGCGGGACCCCTGGCCGCCCAGCCCGGGCAGAGCTGTAGAGACTCACTGAGTCTATTTCCCTAGGAACAGGGGGCCCGTGTGCCAGGCGGGCCCTGTTCCTGCAAGGTCACCGTGGATGCCTCCCTCCTCGCCAGAGATAACGTGGACCTTTAATTAACAGTGTGGGGCGGGCGCCCAGCAAGCTACTTCCCTTCACTATTGTCTCGAGGAAATGAAAGGTCTCCGCTGGCTGGCCGCAGGCCGCCTTCCGGATTCTAGCAGGATCCCTGGGGACGGGGGCGGAGGGGACCTCACTGCTGGGAGAGAGGCTGCGTCCAGAGCCGCCGGTCCAGGCTGAGCTCACGCAAGGTGACCCCCGGGCCTCTGCCCCCCCTCCGCCTGGCGCCCCCCGTCTGGCCACGTGTGCACCCCTCTGGACGCTCAGGCTTCTTCAGAGAGCAGGTGGCTCCGAGCTCAGGCTGTACACACAGGAGACCCGGGTTCCATCCAGCCCTGCCAGGAGTGACCCCTGAGCACTGAGCCAGGAGCAGCCCCTGAGCACCACCAGGTGTGGCCCGCCTTCCTCCCTTCCCCTCCCCCTCCCCCACAAATAGTAAATAAATGAATAAAATGGGAAAAGAGGCCAACCAGAAAGCCACGATGGAAAAGAAAGCGGGACGGTGGGGCTGGAGCGATAGCACAGCGGGGAGGGCATTTGCCTTGCACGCAGCCAACCCGGGTTCAATTCCCAGCATCCCATAGGGTCCCCTGAGCACGGCCAGGAGTAATTCCTGAGTGCAGAGCCAGGAGTGACCCCTGTGCATTGCTGGGTGTGACCCAAAAAGGAAAAAAAAAAGAAAGCGGGACGGGTTTAGCTCAGTCTCCTGCACTCAACACAGCTCCTGAGCACCCCAAGACCGTCCCAGGATGACCCCGGGGCTGCCGGGCCTGTCCCCACCCCGCTGTGCCACCCCTGGCCAGTTCCAGACACGCAGCTCACGAAGACAGTTTCTCCTTCTCCCACACCATCACCCCAGACCTTCCCGGTTCCCCATCGCCCTCACGAAGGGGGTCCAGTTCCCCACATTGAGCGTGGGAGAGCCTGAGACTTGGGGGCTCAGAGGCAGGAGGCAAAGGGAGCAGCCCACCGGTCAGCCCACCGGTCTGGGCTCCTCGCTGTGTGACCCTGGACAAGTGTCTTTACCTCTCTGAGCCTCTTGCTGCATTGAGAAGCCCGGAGCACTGGTTTTGCATGCGGGAGGCCCGAGTTTGATCCCCAACAGTGCATGGTGCCCCGAACACCCCTGGGAGTGCCAGCAGTGAGGGTCCTTCAGGGTGTCCGAGAGGCATCTGGCTCCTGGTCCTCCAGTGGAACCACGGCTGCACAGAGGGGCCTGGAACGCACCTTCCCCGTGAGACCGCCTCTCCTGAGGGCTGCCTGGAAGAGGGGCCACTTTGGCTTCATCAGTCACTGAACCCTGTCACCACCACAGGCCCTGGGGCCAACCAGCTCCTTTGGGAAGGCTGCCGGGGATCACTTAGCCGGGAACACACGGGCAGACTCACAGCTGGGAGCATGAGGCACGCAGACGCACACAGCTGGGCACACGCAGACACACAAGCACACGCAACAGGGCACACGCAACAGTGCAGTGGATGAGCCTTGCACACAACTGACCTGGGCTTGATCCCCGCATCCCATGGAGCCCCCAAGCAAGTGAGTCCTGAGTGCAGAGCCAGGAGCCATCATGAACACCGCCGGGTGTTCCCCAAAACAAAACTAACAAACAAACAGAACCGTGATTTCTCAGACCAAAAAAAGAGCCGAAATTAGTCCCTGCAGAGCAAACAGCGACTGTCTAGAATTACCGGATTTCTACATTCCCAGGGAAATGTCTCAGGGCTTCTGATGGAGAAATGTTTCATGAGCTTAATAAGAGGGGAAACTCGGTTACCCAGAAAGCTACTCTATATTTCATAGTAATTTTCCTCTAAGTATGATGAATTACCGAGGAATAATTAGATACAATAATCATATTATTTATGTCAAGACACATGGCTCTGTGGATGTATCTCGGGCTATTTTTAAACTCAGATTCCTTTCTTATTAAATCTCATCATCCCTCTAGCAGTCTGCTAAGTACAGTGGGGCTGCACCTGGAATTTTAGGTGGACACAAGTAAGTATTCTACTTTAATTGAAAAAAATATTACTGTATGTATGCTTTAGGTACTTTTGTTTTTGCCTAGATACATTGGTTTTCCACTTAAAATGATACAAAAATTCTTTTCCAAATAAATGTACTTACTCAAAAGGAGTACATTGACATAAAGAAAAACTGTCAAAAGTCAATGATGTGACTTGAAGTTATATCAATCACTCGATAATGGTACGGGTACTGTCCAATGGCTTCGAGATCGTTGATGGATATGCTAAATGTAAAGAGGAATGTGGAAAACGAAAGGTTTCTGAATTCTTCAGTGGAGAGGATTTCTCAATGGAATCTTACATCTTGCTTTCCTCTAATTGAATTCTGTTACAATAATTTCAGGTCATTTCCAGTATCTTAGTCTGACATGTCTTAATATGTATTTATCAGATAACCTAACAATCAATCAGTAAGAAAAACTTCCTGTAAGTCCCACGACAGCATCTCTAATTCAGCCCAGGGGACAATGATAAATAAATACGTGACAAAGAAAAATGCAACAATGACAAAAATGCACTGAAATATATCACAGTTTAGGCACCTCATGGAGGTTTCATAAACAGTATCCGTCAAAGCGGCAATAATGCCCCACAATATTCTTCCCTTGCACATCTCAGAGAGGGAGAGAGAGAGAGAGAGAGAGAGAGAGAGAGAGAGAGAGAGGTTCAATCATCACCCGGGTGTCTCAACTTCGGTCTAAACTCTAAGGATATTTGTGACTTGTTTAATAAGAGGTCTGCGGGTGAACATTTCCCGGGTCATTCCGTGGCACATCAGAATCAAGCATCTGAGTCTCCCAACTTACCTCCTGGGCACAGAATGGCTGCCACAGCCCCACACGTCACAGTCTCACTCGAGCATTCCAGGCAGAGGGCCCCCGGACCGGTGAGGGCGGCCAGTTCTCTCCAGGCAGCCCTAGTCAAGTCCACTGTGGGACTCAGTACAGCCAGGGGCATCTTCATGTCCGTGTTTGGGTCACTCAGCTGCTCCCACGGTCTCCTTTGCAGCCTCAGGAGAGTGAGGGAGCTGGCAGGCTTTGTGGGGGTCCCCCGAAGGCAGGCAGGGTGCATCCCCTTCCCTGAGCCAGCGGGGACCCAGCCCGGCAGCCAGGGTCAGTCTCCAGGGGCCAGCCAAGGAGACGGGAGATTCTCAGAGGGGCTTCAGCCTGAGGTCCTGGTGGGCCTCCAATAAGGATTTGCACCGAGAGCAGCAAAGGAAACAGCTGGTCCTGCAGGGCGATCTGGAGGGTAGGGGGGGAGTCCCTGGGAGCCCAAAGGGGTTACCTGTAACACAGGTGAGCGCACAGGTGAGCAGCACGGGACATGCCTCTTTACTTGTTTGGGGGTTTCCTTTGGTTTGGTTTGGAGGCTACACTCAGGGCTTACTCCTGGCTCTGTGCTCAAAAATTACTCCTGGCAGGCTCGGGGCACCAGATGGGGCACCGGGGATCGAACCCACGTTGTCCACGTGCGTGGCAAGTGCCCTCCCTGCTGTGCTATGGCTCTGCCTGCCTCCTTTACGTCCGGTCTCCGCAGCCCTCCAGCCAGGGCCACTGCGCATGCGCCGTCTCCCTCCCGCCTCTCCTGCACCGGGAGACCCAGATGGGGTCACTGCCCAGGCTCCCGCGAGGGGCACCGGAGGGGTGTGAGAGCCCAGCAGCCCCGCGCCGCCCTGGACAGGCTGACGCTTCACAAACCACACCCACATCTGTTGGACCACCCTGGCGGTGCTCGGGGTGGACTTCCAGCTCAGTGCCCGGAGCCCACTGCAGGCGTTGTTTGGGGGCTGCACCTCCCGCCTGTGAGGCTGTGCCCAGTCCTCTGCGTACCGCTAACGGAAGGAGCCCACGCGAGGGCTTCCTGGAGGAGGCCTGAGCGTCCTCTTTCTCCTGGAAGCCAGAGACAGAATAGCTGGAGCACTGGCCTCAGAGCCTGGAGCAGAGCCAGGAGGCACCCCCAGGATTTCCCCGGCTTGGCCGGCTTATCTCAGCGGTGCACCTCTCAGCCCTTCTCCTTCCCGCTGTGTCCCGGGCGCAAAGGGCTGATCTGATCGTGAGAGCAGCGGCTCTGGGAGGGGCGGGCAGCGGGCACAGGAATCTCACTGCAGCCCGAGTGGGGGGGACATGTCACCCCAGTCCTGCCCACTGCCCACTGCCCAGCTCCAGACCCCACCACCTCCCAGGGACCTGTCCAGCTTCCCCCTCTCGGGGGGTGTCCTCCTCGGAAATTAAAGCAATTTGGTCTCAACATGGGAAGTACCAGGCTAAGTGAAATGGGTCAGAGAGAGGGGGATGGACAGGGAAGGACTGCACTCATCTGTGGGATTTAAAGTACCGGAATGGGAGACTAACGCCCAAGGAGAGTAGAGATAAGGGCCGGGAGAATGGCTCCACGGCGTGGAAGCCGCCTCACGTGCTGGGGGGAAAGGCAGCTGGGACAGAGAAGGGACCACCAAGCAAAGGATGCTTGGCGGGCTCAGGATGGGAGATGCGAGCTGAAAGCAGACTATGGACCGAACACGATGGCCTCTTGGTACCCGTATTGCAAACCATGACACCCAAAAGGAGGGGCGGGAGGTGGTGGCAGGAGGGGTACTGGGGACATTGGTGGTGGAGAATGGGCACGGGTGGGGGATGGGTACTCATCATTGTATGACTGAAACATAATCACGGAAGTTTGTAAGTCTGTAACTATCTCACAGTGATTCATTAAAAAAAAAAAATTTAAATAAATGACTAACGGGAAGGAGGCAGCTCAACCTAGATGCAGGTGCCTATTAGCAGACAAAGAGCTGCTCGCCCGCTCAGAACAAGAAAAATGCAAATGAAAGCCACAGCGCGGCCCCCGCGGCCCTACAGAGCGACTCCACCCAGTCCTTTGACAAATTCAGGACAACCTGCTCTGGCATACATTGTCAATGTTGCCAAGTTCTGAGCCCTCTGTGAGCGCCCTGGGGGTCTCTGCAGAGCACATGTGCAGGGGTCCTAGGTCCAGCCACGCCCCCCGCCCCCGCCCCCCGGAAATCTGTCCCCAAAAGGCACCGACAGGGGAGAAACACCTACAGCAGCCTCGGGGCAAAGCGAAGGACCAGAAATAAGGCTGGGGGGAGGAGAGGGAGCTGGTCATGTCGTCCTTGCAGGGGGGCGTGTGGGGGAGAAGCTGTCCTGGGGACACTCGAGGCCCCGGAATCTGTGGCTCACTGCAGAAGGCAAAGAGCACAGACAGCCAGAGTGATGGGACGGGGGCGAGGGCACTTGCCCAGGTCGATCCTCAGCACCCACAGGGTCCCCCAAGCCTGCCAGGAGTAATTCCTGAAGAAAGAGCCAGGAGTAACCCCGGGGCGCCTCTGGAGATGGCCCAAAAATGGAGGAGGAGGAAGAGGAAGAAGAGAAGAAGAAAGAGGAGGAGGAGAAAGAAGAGGAGAAGGAAGAGGAGGAGGAGAAAGAAGAGGAGGAGAAAGAGGAGAAGGAGGAGGAAGAGGACAAGGAGGAGGAAGAGGAGGAGGAGGAAGAGGAGGAGGAGGAAGAAGAAGAGAAGGAGGAAGAGGAGGAGGAGGAAGAGGAGAAGGAAGAGGAGGAGGAGAAAGAAGAGGAGGAGGACGAGAAGAGGAGGAGGAAGAAGAGGAGGAGGAAGAAGAAGAAAAGGAGGAGGAAGAAGAAGAGGAGGAGGAAAAGGAGAAGAAGAAAGAGAAGGCTATACATGCAGGGGTGCATGGTTAGAGCTGGCAGGGACGCGGCCGGCCCTGCTGCGCCTCAGCCCTCACCCCCTGCTCTCGTCAGCCTGATGAGACAGGCGGCCAGGGCTGGACCGAGTGGCGCCAGTCAAGCCCGGCTCACTTTCCCGTCACCTGATAAAGTGACAGCCCCCGCAGAGCCTGTCCCTGAGGCCTTGCTGTGCCGGGTTGCAGTCTCACGAGAGGGGCAGGCACAGAGCGGGGGCAGGAGTCCTGGGAGAGCGGGGGTGGCGGGACGCGCTACTCGGAGCGCTTCGAGGGGGACGGGGCTGCCGAGCTCGCCGGGTTCCTAGGACAGACATCGGCACGGTTACTGACAGCACAAATTCCTTTTCTTCCAGTTCTGGGAGCCACAGCCCTTAAAAGGCCCGACTGGGCTCCCCCAGGTGCTGGCAGACTCTGCTCCCGACAGGCCTGGGCTGGCCGGGTCCCAGCTGTCACGCGGCCTCTTCTCTTCTTCCTTCTGGAACATTCCCTCCAGCCCGGACAGGCCTGCCTCCCTCCTCTGGTGGCAGCCCAGACCGCTCCAGCCCGGGCTCACGAGGGTGGCTCAAAGGGCTGCACAGTGCCTGGCACACAGAGCCCCGGGTTCGATTCCTGGCATCTCGAAGTCCCCTGAGCAATGGGTGTGGCCCCACTGGCCCCCCGCACTGCTGGACCAAGTGGATTGTCCCCAGGAGTAATTCTCAGCCTTCCCAGTGTTGCTTGGGATACTGACACCCCCCCAGCCCCCCAAATTCCCTGAGTCTGTGTGCAGTGTCCCTTCTGCCACAGAGAGAAGCACATTCCCAGGTCCCGGGCGGGCCGCGGGCGTAGTGGGAGGGTGGCGGGCAGGGTCAAGGTGTTACCAACAAGCAAAACCTTTCGCCACGGACGAACAAGTCCCAGAAGAGCCGGGTCAGCAGGGGGAGGGGGTCTCGCACAGAGGAAGGACAGCGAGAGAGTGAGTGAGGGCACCCGCTCCTCTGACCCAGAGGACAAAGCCCATGTGTCCTTAGTGTATTCTAGTCCATTGCCGGCTGCAGTGCTATGGTTGCTATTTTGAGATGTGTGTGTGTGTGTGTGTTGGTGTCACTGGGTGTCTGTGTGGCTGAGTGTGCCTCTGCGTATCTATGTGTGTCATTGTGTGTCCGTCTGTGTCGATGTGTGTCACTGTGTGTCTCTGTGTGTGTCCATGCATGTCTAAGTGTGTTGCTGTATGTCTGTGTATGTCTCTGGATGTCTATTTGCATGTGTCTATGTGCATCTATGTGTGTCACGGGCTGTCTGTGTCTGTCGGTCTGTGTCTATGTGTGTCATTGGGTGTCTCTGTGTCTAAGTGTGTTGTGTGTCTGTGTGTTTCTATGTGTGTTGCTGTGTGTCTGTGTGTGTGACTGCATGTGTCTCTCTGTGTGTCTCTATGTATGTTTCTGTGTGTGTCTTGTGTGTGTGTGTTGGAGTGAAGACAAGAGTTTGTGTTCATGAGACTGAGGTGTTTGGCTCTGGGGAAATGGACACATTATAAAATTGACAAAGTTAAATAAAGACTAGCCCTGAATGTGACATGGAAAATCGGGTTTATTTCACTCTTTGAGAGCACTGCTCTCCTAGCTTGGTCCTCTGAGTGGACGGAGAAACACAGACCCGCCTAGAAGCAACGACACCCTCGTGCCGCGACCGTGACCCCTGTGGCCCCTTCCTAGGCCGGGGGCCAGAATCCCTCAGGAAAGGGCAGGACCCTGCAGTGAGTCTGGAGAGCCGGGCCTCATCCTGCTAACCTTCTGCGGGGGGAGACGCTGGTCAGCCCAAACCCCGGGACTGAAGAAGCAGCCACGGAAACATCTAGAGGAAACGGAGCTCCGGGGAGGAAGGAGGAGCCCAGGGGCTGTTGGGCGAGGAAGAGAGAGACGCTGAGCGTGTTTGTGGGTGGGATTCAGGCAGGTTTGATGGGTCAGTTTCTGCTGGAAGAATCAGACTCAAGGCAGAGAGAACATGCAGAGACCCATGACCACGGAGAACACGCAGAGAGACCCGTGACTGTGGAGGACAGGCAGAGAGACCCATGGCTAGGAAGAACACGTGGAGAGACCCGTGAGTGGGAAGAACACGCAGAGAGACCTGTGACCAGGGAGAACATGCGGAGAGACCCTTGACCACAGAGAACATGCAGAGAGACCCGTGACTGGGGAGAACACGCGGAGAGACCCATGACCAGGAGAACACGCGGAGAGACCTATAACCATGACACTTGGATTTCAGGTGAAATTCCCGACTTCTCTTCCATGTTTGCACCAGAATGGGTCCGGGTGCTCCCAGCTGACCCCAAAGGCAGCGGGACTCGGTGCCACCTCCCTGGGCCACCACAGTCACCAGACGTGGCTTCCATCAGAGCTCAGCTGTGCTGAACCCGACGCCCTCCTACGCCCTCGGGCGGGAGAGAGGCAGCGGGAAGGTGCTCGCCTTGCGTGCGGCTGCCCTGAGCTGCCCCGTCGGGTCCACATACGGTCTCCTGAGCCCCACAGGAGTGATGGCTAAGCACGGAGCCCAGAGTAGGCCCTGAGCACCATCAGATGTGACCCCCAAGCAAACCGAAACCAACCCCACCTCCCTGCCCATCGCCTTGGCTGGAAATGGGCACTTGCAGGGGTGGCAGTGATGTAATGAGTCGCGCTAGGATGAGTGGGCCCTAACTCTCGCGCCTTTGTGAGAGAAGGGGGAGGAGACTCAGACACCAGAGGGGAAGGAGCAGGGAAGGACAGAGGCAGGGGCTGGAGGGATGAGGCCACAAGCCAAGGGAAGCCGGGAGCCACGGGCCAGAGGAAGAAACCAGTGTCTCAGCTGGGGACCCTGGAGGCCAAGAGCCCTCTGAGACCGGGAATCTGAGCTTCTGGCCTCCAGAGAGTGAGCAACATTTCACGTCACTTGTTTGTGGTGCTTTGCTACCACAGACACGGAGACTAAGCCAGCCTCCAGTGAGATGGCTTGGCTCCCAGAAACTATCACGAAGCCTAAGAATTCCAGGTGTTTTTCCGGTCTAGCAGATATTCTGCAGCAGGGTGGGAGGGGCCTTCTGGCTACTCTCTAGAGGTGTTGCTTAAAACCTTGGGACTTAGGGGGCCACGTGGAGTGCCGGGGGGTCGAACCCAGACCCAGCACGTGCAAGCCTTCCCCGTTGTGCCATAGCTCTAGCCCTCTCTTGTTCCAGTTCCTGTCGCTAGCATCAATATGGCTCATCCTCAGAATCACTTCTCACTGGGGTGAGCCGGACGCTGATGTGATACATGTGCTATTATACAGACAGTTATCGTGTATGTATAGTATCTAATAATGGTGGGGCCGGAGCGATAGTACAGCGGGGAGGGCGCTTGCCTTGCACGTGGCCGACCCGAGTTTGATTCCCAGCATCCCATATGGTACCCCGAGCAATGCCAGGGGAAGTTCCTGAGTGTAGAGCCAGGAGCAATCACTGAGCATCGCTGAATGTGGCCCAAAAAGCAATATATATATATATATATATATATATATATATGTATATATATATATATATATAAATGGTGATGGCATCCTTGAGAGTCATCCCCAGGGAAAATGCTTCCTTCAAGTCCTTCCGAACGTGCAGTATCTCCAGCCTTCACCTCGGCAAGGCTGAGAATTAGTAGTTCTCAACCTGGCATGTTCCGCTCCCAAGGGGGTTTTTTTGAGGGGGGCATTTACTCAGGAGCAGTCTCCCAGGCCACCAGGCAGTGCTCAGGGGGCCCGAGGGTCCTTCCTGGCATGGCACACCAACCGGCCGGACCTTTCAGTGACCATTAAACCGTGCAGGTACCCGGGAAGAACCCTCCAGATGCCTGGTAGTCAGAGCTGTGGTCAAGGCCGCAACAGCCAAGGGCAAGGGCAGGTCCAGGGCACAGAGGCTGGAGGGGCCTGGTCATGGGCTAGGCTTGGGAGAGGGGTAGGGACCAGGTGCAGGTGACCACTGGGCCGCGCACTCAGAGAGCACCCAGGAGCACCCGACACCCCGACCGAGAGTCCTTGCCCACCGTCCCACCAACCAGCACGGGGCACATCTCCACTGCACTGATGCTCACCCACAGCATTCGCCATCACGGACGACCCCCCCATCACACGTGGGTTCCTCCATTCACATCCTCGCTCAACCACGAGGGGGCCAAGGCCACGCCCCAGGAGGCCAATGCCCCGCCCCCATGAGGCCAAAGCCACGCCCCCAGGATCCCGTTGAAGGCCTAGGGCACAGCAGGGGCTCAGAAGATGCTTAAAGATGCAGGAATGAGTAGGTCTAGGGATGCACGAGCTTCTCCTCTCCCCGCTGCCGTCACTACCGCTGCTCTGCTACTCCCACTTGTGCTACTGCTTTACTGCCACTGCTAAGGCTGTTTCTGCTGCCGTCCTACTGCTGCTGCTAATACTCCTGTTACTATCCCTGTTCCTGCTGCAACTACTACTGATACAGTTGCTACCGGGGCTGCTGATGCTGTGGATACTATTAATTCTGCTCCTGCGTCTGCTCCAACAGCGACTCTTAAATCTCCTGCTTTCACTATGTCGTCGCTGCTGCTACTACAGCCTCTACACTGCTACTCCAACTGAGGGCTAGTATTTCCTTTCCTCTGAAGCTATTTTCTGCCGCTTCCATGAAAGGAAATGCCAGAGTCACAGTTTGGCCATGGAAATAACACGTTGTGCGGCCAGAGCCATAGTACAGTGAGTAGGACATTTGCCTTGTGTGTGGCTGATTCGGGTTTGATCCCCGGCATCCCATAGGGTCCCCAGAGCACCACCAGGAGTGATTCCTGAGCACAGAGCCAGGAGTAGCCCCTGAGCATCGCCAGGTGTGGCCCCAAAAATAAGAAGGAAGGAAGGAAGGAAGGAAGGAAGGAAGGAAGGAAGGAAGGAAGGAAGGAAGGAAGGAAAGAAGGAAGGAAGGAAGGAAGGTTAGAAGGAAGGAGGGAGGGAGGGAGGGAGGGAGGGAGGAAGGAAGGAAGGAAGGAAGGAAGGAAGGAAGGAAGGAAGGAAGGAAGGAAGGAAGGAGGGAGGGAGGGAGGGAGGGAGGGAGGGAGGGAGGGAGGAAGGAAGGAAGGAAGGAAGGAAAGAAGGAAGGAAGGAAGGAAGGAAGGAAGGAAGGAAGGAAGGAAGGAAGGAAGGAAGGAAGGAAGGAAGGAAGGAAGGAAGGAGGGAGGGAGGGAGGGAGGGAGGGGGGAGGGAGGGAGGGAGGGAGGGAGGGAGGAAGGAAGGAAGGGAGGAAGGAAGGAAGGAAGGAAGGAAGGAAGGAAGGAAGGAAGGAAGGAAGGAAGGAAGGAAGGAAGGAAGGAAGGAAGGAAGAACACATTGCAATGAGCCCACCAAGCACCCCTCCACCCCTGGCATCCAGATGGTCTCCAGAACCCCACCAGGAGTAATTTCTGAGCACAGCGCCAGGAGTAACCCCTGAGCATCACAGAGTGGGTGACCCAAGCAACCTGCCCCTCTACTTATCCATCTGCACCATTCAAACCCACGTGCTGCTGTGTGCCCTCCTGCCATCCTGATTCTCCTTTAGTCACCAAAGGACCCAGAGCTGCCATGCAGGAAGACCAAGTGCCAATGGCAGGGAGAATGTGGGACTCTCACCATGAGACTGAGCTCCAGTGACAGGCAACGGACACTCGTACCTGAGGGCCACTCAGGAAGGGTCAAGAAGGATCTGGAATTTGACTCACAACTAGAAACACCCCAAAAGTCTGCTATCAATAGACACACAAAGAAGCAATTTAATCTCTACTTTCTGTTGGCATCCATCAAGAAACAAGAAAAATCAGGGGCTGGTAATACAGTGGGGAGGGCATTTGCCTTGCACACGGCTGACTGGTTTTGATCCCATACGGTCCCCTGAGCACCACCAGGAGTTATCTCTGAGTGCAGAGCCAAGAGTAAGCCCTGAGCACCACCGGGTATGGCTCAAAAACAAAAATAGAAACAAACAAATCCAAGAAAAAAAAAAATCACAGTTTAACCTTAGGGCTAGTGCACCTATAAAAATATCAACAAATAAATCCAATAGTTAATGGAAGAATGAAAATCAAAATCAGAGTGGAAATAAATAAAATGAAAACAAAAATTTATATGCACACCTTCAATGAAACTAAGTGCTATTATTTTTCAAAGATAAACCTTAAAGCTAAAGTTATCAAGGTGAGAAAAAATTCTAATAAACAGAATCAAAAGGAAAAATTACAACAGACACGAAAAAATGTAAAGAATTCTAAGACACTAACAGGAACAGCTATATATCAAAAGCATTAATGACTTGGAAGACATGTTTAGATAAACACAGCCTACTGAGGCTGAAGTAAGAAACAACACCCAAATTGACTGATCAAAGTATGAAAACAGAATAGTCATGAAACAAAGAAATTCAGTAGGCAAAAATCATGGATTGGGCCATTTTATTTATGAATTTTAGCATTCATCTATTTTCCTCAGTTTCTTCAAAAACACCAGAGAAAAGAAAACATACTTCCAAATCTATTTTAAGAGGTCTATATTACCCTGAGCCCAAAACCTGATAAAAGCATCACAAAAGAAAAAAAAAAGAAAAACACAGATCTGTGTCCCTGATAAACCTAGATGGAAAAATTCTCAACGAAGAACTAGAAAATCAAATTTGCCAATGTATCAAAAGTCTTGTAATATCATGTTCAAACAGGATTTATTATAGGAACACAGGCATGGATCAACATGCATAAATCAAACAATGTAATACAGCACGTCAATTAAAAAAGGACAAAATTTAATAGTAATATAACATATGTAAAGAAAGTATTTGACAAATTTCAGTATCCATTTATGATAATGATTCTCAATAAAACAAAGATTGGAGAAACATAGCTCAACATATACAGGCCATATACAAAAAAAAAAAAAAACAGCAAATGGAATACTCAATGGTCACTGTCACTGTCACTGTCATCCTGTTGCTCATCTATTTGCTCAAGCAGGCACCAGTAATGTTTCCATTGTGAAACTCGTTGTTACTGTTTTTTGGCATATCGAATATGCCACAGGTAGCTTGCCAGGCTCTGCTGTGCGGGCGAAATACTCTTGGTAGCTTGCTGGGCTCTCCGAGAGGGGCAGAGGAATCAAAACCGGGTTGGCCGCATGCAAGGCAAACGCCCTACCCGCTGTGCTATCACTCAAAACTGAAATCTTTTTCTTAAAAATTAGGAACAAGACAAAGCTGTCTACTATCGCCACTATTTAATTTAGTATTAAAGATCTTAGCCAGAGACAGACAACAAGAAATCAAAGGAATCTAGATCACAAAAGAAGTGAAACTATAGGGGCTAGAGTGATAGCACAGCAGGTAGGGCGTTTGCCTTGCACTCGGCCAATCCAGGTTCGATTCCCAGCATCCCATATGGTCCCCTGAGCACCGCCAGGAGTAATTCCTGAGTGCAAAGCCAGAAGTAACTCCTGAGCATCGCCGGGTGTGACCCAAAAAAGAAAAAGAAAAAAAAAGTGAAACTACAGTTATTTGCAGGTGATGTGATAGTAGATCTTGAAAGCAAGTTAGTGAGCATTGCAATGCAGGGTGCAAAATCAATAAACAAAAATAGTTGCATTCTTATACGCAAATAACAAATGAGAAGAATAAATTAAAAGAGCAATCCCATTATCAACTTCAACCAGAAGAAAAACGAACCTTGTTTGTACTTTATTATTTTTTTAAATTGTATTGAATCACTGTGAGATACTTACAAGCTTTCATGTTTGGGTTACAATCACACCATGATCAAATGCCCATCCCTCCACCTGTGCAGAAAGGAGCTGAAATATCTATATCATCAAAACTATGTAACCGTTTTAAAAAGCACAAAACAAGACATAGAGAGATGAAAGACATTCCCATGTACACTCTAGGAATATTCATATAGTGACATTCTACAAAAAGGAATTTACTAATTCAGTGCAATACAATCAAAATTCCAATGGCACTTTTAAGGAAATGTAATTAAAAAATAAGGTTTGGGACCCAGAGCAATAATACCGCAGATAGACACTTGCCTTACACACCACCAACCCAGGTTTGATTCCTGGCATCCCATATGGTCTCCATGGTCTCCTGTGTACTGCCAGTAGTGATCCCTGACAGCAGAGCCAGGAGTAACCCCTGAATACCTGCCGTGTGTGTGAGTTGAGGGGGCGGGAAGAAGGTATCATGTTACCTAAACTATACTACAAGGCGACAGTAATTAAAACTGCACGGTAGTAAAATAAAATTAGACACAGCATCAATGGCCTAGAATTGAAAGCTCAGGAATAAATTTGCATATGCCTCAATCTTTCATCTATAATAAAGGATCTTATACCGTACAACGGGGAAAGAACCATTGCTTCTGTTGTGTTCTGAAGACTGGACAGCCACATTCTAAAGAATAAAACAGGATTGGGTGCTAACCCCAATACAGAAAAGGAGTTAAAGATTTCAGTGTAAGGCCTTAACAACAAAGGACTAATGAAATGGTCCGTAACATCAGCGATCGAGGTATCTGGGGACACACGGCCCCAGCGGGGACACAAATAAGGATACATGGGCAGGGCTGAGATTTGGGAACCCTGTCCGGTGCAGGAGAGGGATAGAGACAAATAAAGTGAAGGAAATAGGAGAAACATACTGGGGTGCACTCCCGGAGGAAACTCTAGGAACCTCGGGTGAGGCTGGGGTAAGCCACGCCCTGGGAGAGACCAAGGGGGCTTCTAAGTTGTCTTGGGCAGGAGGATGGGGGAAGGGAGCAGAGGCCAGTGGCTCCGTGGCTGGGTCTGGCCTGTGATCTGCAGGGAAGGGTGTGAGGAGGCCGGGATGTAGCCTGGGGACTTCTATCTTCTGCTCTGGGGAACAGGGTGATCTCTGATTCTGGGAATGTCACTATTTCCCCCACTGGCCGCCATTCGGTCCTGAGCCCACCTTACAAGGACTATATTCTTGGAAAAGTTTTACCACGGGAGGAAATATAAACCAAATACAAAGACAGCTGATGGGAGAAGAGACAGCCATGCACATCGTACGTCTTAGGAGAGCTAATATTCAAGGTATCCAATGAGAGCACACACACAAACACATGCATACACACACACACACACACACACACACACACACACACACACACACACACTCTGCTCCAGATAAGGACAGGGCAGAGCCTTCAAGCGCTAGAACAGTGCAGAATAGTGTTGAACCTGCCTGAGTCTCTCTGAGCTCTGGGCTCTGCCTTCCCACCCAACCCTGCGCTGCTGGGTGTGGCTGGGGGGCCCCTGGGCCCCACCAGGCTGAGCACTGCACTGCTCAGGTCCCCAGACAAAGAATCTGGGGGATTCAAGCCATGCCCACCCCCCACCCCAAACACTCACACATCACCACTGTGAATGGCCCTTTAAAAAAAAAAACACTGAGCAGGAGATTAGAAGGTGATGGACAGGCATGGGGGGAAGCTCATTATCACCTCAGGGATATGCAAATGAAGGCCACTGTGTGAGGTGACACCTCCGACCTGCCAGAAGGCTTAGTCACAAGCAGGGCAGTGAGGGGCAGGCAGCTGTGGGCACCATCTGTGGCCACATAAGCTAAAACTCTTCAGGAAAATCTCAGTGCATCCCGGTATCACCGTCATCCCGTTGCTCATCGATTTGCTCGAACGGGCACCAGTAATGTCTCCATTGTGAGTCTTGTTGTTACTGGTTTTGGCATATCGAATACACCACGGGGAGCTTGCCAGGCTCTGCCATGCGGGCAAAATACTCTCGGTAGCTTGCCAGGCTCTCTGAAAGGGGAGGAGGAATTGAACCCCGGTCAGCCACGTGCAAGGCAAACGCCCTCCCCGCTGTGCTATCGCTCCAGCCCAGTGCTTCCCTAAGAAGCTAAATACAGGGTCGCCATGGGACCAGCGGCCCACTCGGAGTGTCTACGGAGAGTGGGGGACCCCCACAAAGGCCGCCCCACCACAGTCCTGCAGCTGAGTGTGGGACGACGGGCGAATAGAGAAGTGGGGCACATTTAAGCAGAATGCTACTACTCCCGTGTTTTGGCTGTCTGTTTGGGGGGCACACCCAGGGGTGCTCAGGGCTTTCTCCGGGCTCTGCACCCAGAGATCTCTCCTGGCAGGGCTCAGGGGACCCTATGGGGTGCCCAGGATTAGCCCGGTCAGCCCTGTGCAAGGCAAACACCCTCCCCACTGTCCTATCACTCTGGCCCCTACTGTTCCTCGATTAAAAAAGAAAAGAAAATGTTTGCCAGTCCCAGCGAAAGGCAGGATTCCCTGGACAAGGCCCAGGGCAATATGGTTAGGGACGGGAGAGGGGGAAGAAAGCTGACAAATGCTGGGATTTCAGCCCTGGGGCCGAGGAGGAGAAAGATGCCAGGAGCAAGACGCCAGGAGCAGAAGGAAGCAAACTTGGACTGGGGGACAGTAGGGGCCTGAGGAGCCGGCTGGAAGGGGCTGGAGGCAGGGAATGTGGGCGGGTGAGAGTGGTGGGGGGTGGGGGTGAGGCACTGGGGGTCTCTGAGGAGGAAGCATCTGAGCCTAGACTGAAGGGAGAAGAGGAGCCCCCCTGCCCCCCCACCAGGGGCTGGCAGAGAAGCTGGGAGTGGTTGGTGGCCAGAAAGGGCCCCCCTGGGGAGTGGCCTCCTGGTGCTGAGAGCATGCCTGGAGCTCCCTTGGGATGCATCTCCCCCCCCCACCCTCTCACCACCCCCACCACTACCACCACACACACACACACACACACACACACACACACACACACACACACACAAACCAGTCTCCTGCCCTCTCTGGGTTTGTATTTTTTTTTCTTTTTGAGTCACACCTTACTCAGGGGTTACTTCTGGCTCTGCACTCAGGAATCACTCCTGGCATGGGGTTGGGGGAGGGGGGAATATGGGATGCTGGGAATCGAACCCAGGTCGGTCCATGCAAGGCAGACACTTTGTACTGCTGTACTATAGTTTTCCTGTTGTACTGTAGTTCCCCCACCCCCATCCCAGAGCCGAGAGCTCAGGCACTCCGGGGATGCACTCCCAGGGCGCGCTTGACTGGACACGAGTGAGGCGTGACTGTGCACCCTCGGGGTTTCAGGCCAAAAGGCTGGGAGGTTGCAGGGGGGAGGGAGGCTGTGCGCACAAAGTGCTCCAAAGTCCCCAAGCGTGCCGGCTGTCGACTCCTGCTGCAGAACCCGGATGTGTCCCCCCTTGCAGTCTCCTCTGGGGAACAAAGCAAAGCAGCAGAAACCCAGAGCCGCAGGCAGCCTGGGAAATAAATGGTCCCGTCAAGGGTGGCGGAGGGCGAGCTCGGATGTCAGATGAAAATGAAATGCGAGGGAGGCAGAAAGAATGCAGGGGCTGAGGGCAGCAAGCCGGGGTTCAGGCGCGGGGAGGGGGAGCTGCCTTTGACCAGGGGGACCCCCAGGGCTGGCTCTGTGTTTCTGTGACCCCAGGGCCAGTGGTGGGGGTCCTGTGGTCACTGCTTCCTTGACCCCCTTTCCCCCCTTCCCTCCGCCCCCTTCCCAGCATCTCCAACTCCTTAGCTCTGCAGGGCTGGCCAGCTCTGACCAGCAGAGAGAAGGAAAACCAGCCCCTGGCGATGGCCCCGGGCAGTCAGGCTGACGGATGTCCCGACCTCCTCTACTCCAGGGCCACTGTGCCGTCCTGGGCCAATCTCTCACTGGGCTCTGGACCCCCAAACAGGGAAATCTCAGGCTGAAGGTGCAGGCTACAAATTCACTCTAAGAACCTGAGAACAGCCCCCCTGCACCCCCCCAACCTCCCGGAAGTGACAGTGATTTCTAAGGCCTGAAGACAGACCAAATGGGGGTTGGAGCCCCCAGCCCCCCAACTCTGAACACCTCTGGAGAGACGCCCCTAGAAAGCAGCCTTGTTCACCTTTATCAATTTATTATTTTATGCTCATTAAAGAGTTCCTGTTTTGTGAGACTTGTTGTTACTGGTTTTGGCATATCGAATACACCACGGGGAGCTTGCCAGGCTCTGCCATGGGGGCGGGATACTCTTGGTAGCTTGCCGGGCTCTTTGAGAGGGGTGGAAGAACCAAACTGAGGTCGGCTGCATTTGCAAATCCATTATCTACTTTTGGCACACATCTCCCATCCTGACGGATTCCTCCAGCCATCATTTTCTTAGTGATCCCTTCTCTATTCCATCTGCCTTCTCCGCTCTGCTCATGAAGCAGGCTTCCAGCTCTGGGGCAATCCCCCTGGCCCTTGTATCTACTGTCCTTGGGTGTCAGCCTCATGTGATGTTGTTTTACGCTCCACAAATGAGTGCAGTCCCTCTATGTCTGTCCCTCGGAGGTATATTTAATGAGTATCACTGTAGCAGTGTATCACTGTTATCCCGTTGCTCATCGAATTGCTTGAGTGGGCACCAGTAACATCTCCATTGTGAGAGTTGTTGTTACTGTTTTTGGCATATCGAATACACCATGGGGAGCTTGCCAGGCTCTGCCGTGTGGGCGGTATACTCTTGGTAGCTTGCCGGCTCTCCGAGAGGGGTGGAAGAACCAAACTGAGGTCGGCTGCATTTGGGGGCCGGGGCACTCTGACAGATTGACAAAGGCCCCGCAAAGGGGTAGGGGTGAGAGAGCCGAGGAAGTGGGGCGGGGAAGACAGCAGGTGGAAGGAGGCTTTGAAAGGGGATCCGGGGTCACCAGGTCCAGGAACGAGGGGACACGAGCACAGCCCAGTGGAGGGCTCAGCAGCCAGGGAGCTGCGTGCCCTGAGCTTCGTCTGCTCATGGGCGGATCCCAAGGACTCAGCCGCAAGTGTTCCGGAGAGCAGTGTCTTGGCAGGGGAGAGAGCAGAGGGGGCGTCACCCGGGGGGGAAAGGTCAGGGCACTGCTCCCCGGCTTGGCCAAAGCACCCCAGCCCGACAAGCTCCCCCCGTCCTGCCCGCTCACCCTCGTGTGGCTCGGGATCTTCTGTCTCCCCAGTGCTCGCCCGGATGGAAGAACGTGTGTGCCCGGTGCCCAAGAGTAAGAGGCGGGACCTGGCAGGGCAGATGTGCAAGGCCCTTCCAAGCCGAAAGCCTGCGGGGAAGGACCTGGTGCCCGCCACACACAGGGGCCTCAAGACAGGACGCCTTGCATCATGGAGGGTGGTCCTGGTGACCCCAGCATCTCCAGGGCTGTCCTCAGCCCCTTGCACTGAGCCACCCGGCCCATGGGCCAGAGAGATGGCACAGCAGGCAAGGCACCTGCCCTAGAGCAGCCGGCCCCAGGTTGATCCCTGGCACCACAAAAGTCCCTGAGCACAGAGCCAGAGGAAGCCCTGAGCACATCCAGGAGTGGTCCAGAAACAAAACACAAAATAAGAAAAGAAAAAGAATGAGGGGTCGGAGTGATAACACAGTGGGGAGGGTGTCTGCCTTGCATGCAACCAACCTGAGTTCGATCCCCCAGCATCCCATATGGTTCCCTGAGCACTGCCAGGAGTAATTCCTGAGTGCAGAGCCAGGAGTAACTCCTGAACATTGCCGGGTGTGATGCAAAAAGAAAGAAAGAAAGAAATAAAGAAAGAAATAAAGAAAGAAAGAAAGAAAGAAAGAAAGAAAGAAAGAAAGAAAGAAAGAAAGAAAGAAAGAAAGAAAGAAAGAAAGAAAGAAAGAAAGAAAGAAAGAAAGAAAGAAAGAAAGAAAGAGAAAGGAAGTAAGGAAGGGAAAGGAAGTAAGGAAGGGAAAGAAGGAAGAAAGGAGGGAGGGAGGGAGGGAGGGAGGGAGGGAGAGAGGGAGGGAGGGAGGGAGGGAGCGAAGGAAGGAAGGAAGGAAGGAAGGAAGGAAGGAAGGAAGGAAGGAAGGAAGGAAGGAAGGAAGGAAGGAAGGAAGGAAGGAAGGAAGGAAGAACCATTAGGTCCAATGAGCCCAAAATTGGCAGAAGTGGCCCTGGGGTCCCCTGAGCTCTGTGTAAGAGCAAGCCCTCCCCCTAAAAATCCAGTGGCCTGAGGCTGGAGTGATAGCATAGCAGGGAGGGCGTTTGCCTTGCACACCACCGACCCGGGTTCGATTCCCAGCATCCCATAGGGTCCCCTGAGCACCGCCAGAAAGAATTCCTGAGTGCAGAGCCAGGAGTAACCCCTGTGTATCGCCGGGTGTGACCCAAATGGAAAACTACAGTAGCCTCGGAGAGTGGTCAGAGCTCTGGAACCGCTGCAAACAGTCGTGACTCACAGCCTGGTGGCATCCCTGGTCTTCAGGACTGGAGGCAGGTCCGGCCCCTTCCCAGGCTGCATGAAGCAGCCGGGAGGCTCAGAGCGCCCAGGGGACCGGTGCCCACTCACGCAATGGGTCAAGGGACTAGGGTCAAGGGACTAGGGGGAGGCAGGAGGGGGCGCTGCCCTGGAGAGCAAAACCCGGGAGGTGTGGAAAGGAAAGAGAGAGGAAGGCAGGGCAGGTGCTCGCCGGGGCTCCAAACCCGCACCCATACGGTCCCCCCTACCCCCAGCTCTCCAAGAGTGACCCCTGAGTGCAGAGCCAGGAGTAACCACAGAGCTGACAAGTGTGCCCGCTTCCCCTCCTCCCCACCAAAAAAAAAAAGATAAGCAAGGTAGGAGACAAGCATGGAACATCTTCAGACCTCGAGGTCAATAATTGGGAAGGAGCAAATGTCCAGTTTTAAAGGACTTGGAAGAGGTGGCAGGGGAAGGGCTTTTCCCACAAGGGGTCCCCAGCCCGCCTGAGCCAGGAGGAGCCGGGAGAAAACCCCACCCTGCCGCTCGCTCGGGAACCGAAGCCGCTGTCCAGCGCCGGGTCCTGAGAGCACGGACAGAGAGGCCAGCCTGCGTGGAAAAACATCCGGAGCCCTCGGCGGGTGACAGGGGGTTATGAATGGGGAGGCGGGCGGATGCTGAGGCAGGACGGGCGGACAGGCGCGCCCTTGTAAGGCGTTTCCTCGTGCCGAGGCCCCGCCCCTGCCCCAGCGCTCATCACTCATCACTTGTTTTCCGTCTCGGCCGCACAGCCGTGGACTCCGGTCCACTTTGCCTCTTTGCCGTTGACTCTGTGACCCCAGCCCCGACAACTGACCCAGCCGAGAGGTCGGCACCCAAGCATCCAGAAGGCCCCGTGGCCTCCTCCGAGGCCGAAAGTGGGCAGAGGGGAAAGCGGCAGGGTGGACCCAAGGGGGCCATCCCGGCCCTCAGCGCCCCACAGTGCTGGCGTGAGGGATGTCAGCGGCAGCCCCCAGCCCAGCCAAGGGGAAAATGCACGTGGAATTGTCTGATTCTTAAAGGTTGGCAACTAGTTCCAAAATGAGTTCTTGGGGTTTTGGCTTTCATGGGGGGTGGAGGTGGGGTTGCCTGGTGGGGTCTTTGGTTGCTTGGTTTGTTTGTTTGGGGATTTGTTTGTTTCGGTGTCGGGGGTCACACCCTGCAGTGCCGAGGGCCTCCTTCTGGCTCTGCACACGGGGATTGCTCCCATGGTGGCCGCGTGTGGGGCATGCGCCCAACCTGCTGTACTGTCATCCTCCCTCCAGCACCCAACAAGGGGTTTTTTGAGTGTTTGTCTGGGGGGGCTGAGGTCCAGCAATGCTGGCCAGGGAGGGGAGTCCACCCGCCCGCACACTGGCCCTGGGCCGACATCCGGCCAGTCACCCACCCCGGAGGACACACAGCAAGCCCGGGGCCTTCTCCTCTTTCCAGAACACTCCCCCGGGCGTCATCAGCACCCCTGAGCGCATGGCTCAGGAGAGAGTGCTCCTCGGAGGGAAATGAAGTTCTGAGGAGAAGAGCAGGAAATCTGGAAGGCTCCAGGGGGAGGGAGGAACGGCAGAGAGGGAATTCCTTAAAAGGATTTAAAAGGCTCTTATTGGACCTAGTTTCACCGAAGTCAGGGATAAGATCAGGCTGCAATTTGACTCCTGGGCTGAGGGGGTGAGCCTGAAACTAAGGGGTGAGGGGGGCGGGCAGGAGGGAGAGGAGCCTGGGTGCCCCGCCCCAAGGTCTCTGGGGTCAGCCCTGCCTCAAACACAGTTGCGGAAGTGTTCTTTCTAAGGGGACGTCCCTCCCCCTGTCCCTGCCGGTCTCCGTGGTCTCGGTCTCAAGGGAGAGAAGGGAGATGAGGTCTGAGCAACAGCCCCCTGGTAGCGCAGGTGGCTGGGCAGTGGGGAATGGGCTTTCTCTGGGGAGCAGCCCACACCCCCTTGTCAGGGTCTTGGACAAAACAGAACCCTGACTCAGCACTCAGGGTAAGAGGGGCCCATCCTGGGGGGCTCACCAGACCCCCAGGACGCTTATAATCACGTGAGGAAAGAAACACTCTGCAGGGGGCAGGTGTTCCCCCAGATAATGGACCGAGGACTGGCCTCAGGGTCTCCCCCACAATTGTCAGCAGCTGGCAGAGGGGGCCAGGGGAGAGGGTGGGCGCGGCAGGGTGGGGCTACCATCTCTCCAGGAGACAGGAAGCAGGATGGCAGACCGCAGAGGCAACAGTCAGGACCAGACACACCCCTCCCAGAGCCAGGTCAGGCCAGAGCCTCCAACCCTGCTAGCTCCCCCCTGCTGCCCCCACCCTGCCTTCGGCGCTGCTCTGGTCAGCAGACGCAGAATCTTCCAGAACCTTGCTAAGGGCAGCCTTTGGCAGTCCCAGGCTCTGTGAATGCCGCCTCCCCAGCACAGGGTCTTCCTGAGTCTGCTCTCACCGCGGACCCCTGGGAAACTGAGTTTGCGTGGGAGGGGATCGGATCGCTGGCACAGAAGCCGCCCACCTAATCCCGGGCCTCCTACCACTTCCCGGGGTAGCGCCGCGCACGGCCCGCGGGGCTGGGCTGGGCCGGGCCTCGAGACCTGGAGCACACCGGGATGTTGGGGCGCCCGCACGACAAGAAACGCCCAGACCGGACGCCTGCGGCGCCGGCGAGGCTAAGGCGCGAGGATCGCCGGGTCGCAGGGTCCTGGGGCAGCCGAGCGCGGGGACTCTAGGCGGCACGTGGAGCGCCCCGGGCCGCGGTGCGCTGGGTCCCGGCCGGCCCGGGAAAGCTGGGTGCCGGGACGCGACTCCAGAGCGTGGCACGTCGCGTGGCGCGTGAAGCCCCACGGCGCAGGAGCGAGGAACCTGCAGGGCGCGGGGCGGAGCGAGCAGGAGACGGTGCGGGTCGAGGTCCCGGGCGGACGCGGGGACCGACGCGGCGGGGCTGCGGGGGCGAGGCCCGGCACCCCGCGCCTGTCCCTCCCGGCTCCCCGCGCCTGCCCCTAGCCAGTGTCAGTCCGGCTCCCCACGCCTCGCTCCCGGGGCCCCGCGCCCATCCGAGCTCCGCGCCCGCCCCTCTCCCGCGACCCCGCGCCTGCCCCGAACCTCGCGTCTCCCAGCGCCCCGCTCCCCGCTCCCCGCGGCCGTCCGACCCCCAGGCCCCGCACGCGCGCTATCCCCTCCTCGCGCGCTATCCCCTCCTCGCGCCCAGCGCCCCGTGCCCGGCTCCCCGCACCCCGCGCCCTGCGTCTCGCTCCCCGCGCCCCGTGCCCCGCGCCCGGCTCCCCGCACCCCGCGCCCCGCGTCTCGCTCCCCGCGCCCGGTGCCCCGCGCCCGGCTCCTCGCACCCCGCGCCCCGCGTCCAGCTCCCCGCACCCCGCGCCCGGCTCCCCGCATCCCGGCCGCGCCCTGCGCCCAGCGCCCCTCGACCGTCCGGTCCCCAGCGCCCCACACCCCGCTCCCAACGCCCCGCGCCCGGGCGGCGCCCCGCGCCCCGCGCCCGCCGGTGTCCCCGCCCCGCGCGCTGTCCCCTCCCCGCGGCCCGCCCCCGGGCCCGCGCCCTCCCTCGGCGGCAGCCGCGCGCCGCGCCCCGCGCACTCGGAGCCCGGCGGGGACCGGCGGCAGAGGCGGGGCGGCCGGGGGCTCCGCGGGCCCAAGCCGAGCCGGGTCCCGGGGGCCCAAGGTGGCCTGCGACCGCGGGGGACACAGCGCGGGCGGCTCCCCGCGCGCCCCCGCCTCGGGCCTCCTGCTCGCCCGGAGCCCACCGGCCGCCCGGGACCTGCGCCGCCGCCTTCGGCCAACTCCGCGGCGGGGACACGGCGACGGGAACTTGAGGTGGGAACTTCGCGCGCCGCAGCCGCCCCGCGCCTGCCAACTCGGCCCCGGGGGAGCCGCATGTGTCGGGACCCGGGGCGAGCCGGGCGCGAGTGTCCCCGCGCGTGTCGGTCCCCAGGGGTTCCCGGGCTGCCCCGCGCGGCTCGGGCGGGGGCGCATCTGCCGGCCCTGGGCCCGCCTCGCCGCCTGGCGGGGTCCGGGGAGCGCGGAGTGGGGAGTGTGGACACGGGGCACCGGGAGCATCCCGGCCCTACGCGGCGTTTCTCAGGATCCGACTCGCTCCGCGCCGCGCCGGCCCCCTGCAGCTCTGCTCCCGCGAGGCCCAGTCCTATTTGGTAGGGAAGGTGGATGGTCACCTCCTCGGCCTCTGGGAGCGCCCTAAGGGACTCGCCCTCATGGACTGGAGTGTTAGCGTGAGGAAGGAAGGGACAGACGCTCCTTCACGCGTCTGCCCCTCCCTGGGCCCGCGGTAGATCCGCCGAGCACCTGCTAGCGAAGCTCACCAAGTGAGAGCCGTTGGGGGAGTCGGGGCTGGGGGCCACACCCCGTGGTGCTCAGGCCTTACTCCTGGCTTCGCGCCCAGGGATGACTCCTGACAGTGCTCAGGGGACCATAGTGGGTGCCAGCGATGGAGCCCAGCTCAGTGGCCAGCGTCCAAGCCCAGTGCTACCTCTCCAGCCCAGCTGGACTCATTTTCAAAGCCGGTGTCCAGCGAGAGGAGAGGCAAGAAGCGCTGAGAAGGGCGTCCGGGCAGATGCAGGGGGACGCAGGGGGACACAGGGGGGTAGGACCGGTGGGGGCCAGGGTGGTGTCCAGTGGTGCTGAGGTGAAGACCCAGCCTCTCCCCAGGAGTCCTGCCTGCCAGGCCTCGGGCACCCATGGCAGCAGCCCCCCCCCCCCCCCCCGCCATGCCAGAATGTCCCTAGAGAGGTCTCAGACATTCCCCTCCCCCGCCCCAGCCATGGGTCTCCTGCAGGGGAAGGAGAGGCTGCAGGAACGTCCAGAAACGGGAGCAGCAGCGGCTGGGGTGGGGCTGATCTAACCCTCCTGATGGGGGCAGCGCCCACTGTGTTAGTCACTGTCTTAAACTCTGGCAGCCTTAAAGGATGAGGGCGCCCAGGTTTCGAGAGTGGCTGAGACAGAGACCCTGTTGTGACTCAGGGAGGTGAGGGCAGGGGGAGGTGAGGAGGACAGCAGGGCAAGGGAGGTGAGGGCAGGGGAAGGTGGGGGGGGAGGTGAGCAGGGAGAGGGGATGAGAGCAGGGGGAAGAGGTGAAGGCAGGGGAAGGGGGTGAGGGGGGTGAGCAGGGGGAGAAGGTGAGGGCAGGGGAAGGTGGGTGAGAAAAGTGAGCAGGGGGAGGAGGTGAAGCCAGGAGAGGTGAGGGCAGGGAAAGGTGGGTGAGGGAGGTGAGCAGGGGGGAGGAGATAAGAGCAGGGGAGGTGAGGGCAGGGGGAGGTGGGTAAGGGAGGTGAGCAGGGGGGAGGAGATAAGAGCAGGGGAGGTGAGGGCAGGGAAAGGTGGGCGAGGGAGGTGAGCAGGGGAGGAGGTGACGGCACGGGAGGTGAGGGCAAGTAAAGGTGGGCAAGGGAGGTGAGTGGGGGGAGGATGTGAGGGCAGGGGAGGTGAGAGCAGGGGGAGGTGGGTGAGGGAGGTGAACAGGGGGTAGGAGATAAGAGCAGGGGAGGTGAGGGCAGGGGAAGGTGGGTGAGGGTGAGGGAGGTGAGCATGGGAGGAGGTGAGGTCAGGGGAAGGTGGGTGAGGGTGAGGAAGGTGAGCACGGGAGGAGGGGAGGGGAGGGAAGGTGAGTGCAGGGGGAGGTGGCGAGGACCGTGCGTGGGGAGGAGGTGAGGCAGGGCCTGTGGGAGCAGGACTGGCTCTGACCGGGAGGGGGCCTGCCCAGAGGCTCCTCCTGTGGGGTGTGTCGGACCCTCTCACCGCTGCCCACCAGTCACTGTGGGGCAGCCCCCCCCCCCGCCCCAGCTGTCTCCAAGGGACGCACGTGCTGCCAGGGTGAGGGTTTGTCCCTTGGGGCCTGGACTCGCCCCCCTGCCCCTGCGGGCAGCTGAGCAGCTCCCTGGAGCACAGGGGGCTCGGGGGGTCAGAGGGGTGTCAGGGCCCGGGGTCTGCCCTGGGCGGTGGTTTTCAGGCTTTCCGGGGACAGGAAGGACGTGTCTGGGGTCTCGGAGGCCCGGGGAAACCACCCCCTCGGCCCTTCCCAGGCTGGAACCCACGCCAGAGTCCCGCTGCCCCCGGAAGTCTCGGGTCCGGCCACACGCTGGCCTCCGGCCGGGCAGAGAAGGGCAGGGGCACCCGCAGAGGTGGCGGCAGGATGACCCCGAAGGAAGCTCGCCTGGCTCGGCCTTGCCCAGGTCTCCTGGTCCGGGAGGAAGCCAGACGCGGGGGTCCGGAACCCCTCGGGGTTGACTCCTGCACCTGAACCGGCCCTGGGTGGTGTGTGGCCACCGGGCAGGAGGGCCAAGGCTCAGCCCCCAGGCCTGTTTCTGCTCGCTGGCAGCTCCTAGCCAGCAAACCCAGACACCTGCACAAGGGGCACTCGGTCCCGCGGGTGGTCCCCGGGGGCTGCACAAGGGGCACTCGGTCCCTCGGGTGGTCCCCGAGCTGCGGGGACCTCGGCTGTGGTCTCCGTCCTGCCCCCTCTCCCTCGCACTCACAGCTCACCCCCGAGTCTGCACCCCCCCACCCGATGCCGACCAGGAGAGTGGTTGGGGTTCAGGTCAGCTCGCCGCGTCTCTGCCCCCCCCGCCCCGCTCCCCACTGTCCCCACTGCTGCTCTGCTGATGCCGCACCCCCAGCTCCAGGCTGCCAAGATGCCGCCTGGCTCCACCCCAAAGCTCGTCCTGGCAGGAGGCACTTTTCGGTGAGATTTTGCCAGCAGGACCGCCTCTGTCCTCTTCCCTGGTGGCGGAGGCAGAGGAAGGTTCTGGCACCTTCTCTCACTGGGGACAGAGGAAGGTTCTGGCACCTTCTCTCGCTGAGGATAGGAAGGTTCTGGCACCTTCTCTCGCTGGGGACAGAGGAAGATTCTGGCACCTTCTCTCGCTGGGGACAGAGGAAGGTTCTGGCACCTTCTCTCACTGGGGGCAGGCGGAGGGTGAAGATGGGCCCCCGGGAAGCAGGCTGGGTCCCCCAGAGAGAGCTCCCCGTTCTGCCCTGGGCTGGACAGGGGCCGGGGCAGCACACGTGTTCCGACAAAGTCTTGATCAGGGGTTGAGCAGCGCAGTCAGGACCCCAAACCAACGGACCCCACGGGCAGTGGCATGGAGTGGGCCTCGCAGCACCACCAGGAGTGATCCGTGAGCACAGAGCCGGGAGTCAGCCCTGGGAACAGCCGGGTGTGGCTCCGATCTCCCCCATGGCCCCCGAAAATGCTCCTCAGGGAGCCTGTGAGAATGTGTGTCCCTGAGCCCCGCCCAAGCCCCCCCCCCCCCGCCCCGCGAGAAGTCTGAGGAGGGGCCGGGCAGTCCCTCCCCTTCCTCCTCTCCACCCTGCCTGGCCCCAGCTCCGGCTGCTCTCGGCTCTCTCCGTCACCCTGTGCTCCCGGAAGCCGAGTCTGGGAAACGTGTGAGGCCGAGGGAGTGGCCGTGAGCACAGTGCTCTGCGCGCTGTCCCCTCTCCGCATGCCACCGGCATCCCAGACCCAAGTGTGGCTCGGCCAGTGCGTCGTCGCGTCTGACCCTTCTGCGGGCACCGCGGCTCGCTTGTCCACTCCCGGATGGGCCTCCCAGCACCGCCAGCAACTCGGGGGTGCAATCCTGAACCCCATCCCTTTAAACCGTCCCCCAGAAGAGCGCACCCAGCCCAGGCTCTGAGGGCGCGTGGTTACGCACGCACGCACGGTGCGCGCCCGGGAGGGGAACCGGAACCGCACTGCAGCCAGAGCCCGCGGGACCAGGTCAAGAAAGGGGTGTGTGTGGCTGGTGGCGGGGCGGGGCCAGGGGAAAGGCCCCACGTCCCTGATGACAGGGCAGCAGGCTCGGGGACGCCGCTTTAGAGGTCAGAGCAGGCGAGCACATGCCCGTTTCCCAGGACGCTGGCCGAGGGAGGCCGCTGATTGGCCCAAAGTCGCGGCGCTGCCGGCCTGGAACCCAGGCCCCTGACTTCACAGCCTGGGGACTCTGATTTCCCCAGCTCGGGGTTGTTGGCGGGTTGCCCCCGTTTGGGGACGCCTGCGGTGAGCAGGATGGATGCCAGGACCAGCCCTTGCCGCCTGCCCACGCCCCAGCCTCCTGTCCTGCGCTCTGGGCAGCTTCGGACACGCCGGGGCTGGGGTCTCTGAGGCTTTTCCAGGACAGCCTCAAAGGCGCGGGCGGAGGGGAGGGTGGGAGTCGGTTCTCTGCCGTCTGGAGTCCGGCCTTGGCTTGTGACCTTCCACCTTCAGAGCAGCACTGGCCACGCCAGGCCACCGCGGGCTCCTGCCTGGCTCACAGGAGCAGGTCACTCTGGCCTCTGTACGCCCCCCCCCCCCCCGCCCACACATGAGCATTCCTGTCCCACTCGCTTCCTTTTAAAAACAAATTTTTTTTCTTTTTTTTGGACCACACAAGGTGATTTTGCAGCTGTGCACTCCGAGGTCACTCCCAGGGGTGGTCCGGGGGACCCTCTGGGGTGCTGGGACTGAACGTGGGCCGGCTGTGTGCCCGGCGCGTGCCCTCCCCGCTGTGCTGGGCTCCGGCCCCTCCCGCCATCTCAGCTCAGTCTCGTCCTTTCTCCTCGGCTCCCCACAGCCAGGGACTGTCACCTTCTAGCACTGGTGACATTTGTCCTCCTGGAGCCGCTGCCGCCCCAGGAACCGCCCTCCTCTCCTCGCTCATCCCTCAGGGGTCCTGTCACTCACTCCCAGCGCCCTCCCCCAGCCGCCTCTGCCATCCCTCTCAGGCCTGCAGCGCCCCCCTCCCCCCCTCCCTAGCACCCACTTCCCCAAGCTCCTCTCCTCCCACCTTCCCCACACTCAGCACTTTCTTGGCTCTTTGACCCTCAGAGACACCCTCCCTGACCCTCTCCAGAAAGGATAGAACCCCAGGTCTCCTCCTCCAAGAAGTCCTCCCGGATGCTACCTGCAAAGGTTGCCCTCAATCCCAGTCATTTTCTGTCACCTGGGTCTGTGTCCTGAGACGATTTGTGTCTTTTGAGGCTTATTCTCCCTGGGAGCTCAGCTCAGCTCAGCTCAGCAAAGTGAGAACGGGGTAGGTTGAGAGGTGTCCACCTCTGGCGCTGACACAGGCCTAAGGTGTGGCACATGCTCCACGGAAGAAGTGGAAGGATGGATGGATGAATGAAAGGGTGGAAGGATGGATGGATGGATGGATGGATGGACGGAAGATGAATGGATGGAAGGTGGAAGGATGGATGGATGAAAGAAGAATGGATGGAAGGGTGGATGGATGGAAGAAGGATGGATGGATGGATGGATGGATGGATGGATGGATGGATGGATGGCAGCACCCTTGGACCTGCTCTATCATGGCTCCCTTCCTCAACTGCAGCCTCTTCCCTTGAACAGTCCACTAAACCCACCTGCTATACAACAGAGCCAGCACTGGAGAGAAGAGGACTAAATGTTGCCTTGGGTGCGGGAATTGGCTGACTGCAAAGATGCCAGAAGCAGGGCTTTTGCCGGAAGCAGTACCTGTGTGATGTGTGAAACACCCGCCCTGGCCCCCAGACCTGAGAATCCAGCACACAGACACTCCAAAGGCAGCAGGGTGGGCCCCAAGACAGAGCAGGTTTGGGGGGCGGGGCCAGTGGCAGCTTCGGGGAGCAGGAAGCTTCTCCCTCACTGTCAGATCCCAGCTGGAGAGCCAGGGGAAGGCGCTGGCCCTGCATGCAGTTAACCTGGCACTGCAAGGGTCCCCGAACCCTGCCAGGAGTCGGCCCCGAGCATAGAGCCAGGAGTCAGCCCTGAGCACAGAGCCAAGAGTCAGCCCTGAACACAGAGCCAGGAGTTAGCCCTGAGCATAGAACCAGGAGTCAGCCCTGAGCACAGAGCCAGGAGTCAGTCCTGAGCATAGAGCCAGGAGTCAGCCCTGAGCACAGAGCCAGGAGTCAGCCCTGAGCACAGAGCCAGGAGTCAGTCCTGAGCACAGAGCCAGGAGTCAGTCCTGAGCACAGAGCCAGGAGTCAGTCCTGAGCATAGAGCCAGGAGTCAGCCCTGAGCATAGAGCCAGGAGTCAGCCCTGAGCACAGAGACAGGAGTCAGCCCTGAGTACTACCAGCTGTGGCCCAAAACCAAAACAGACCAGAACAAAACAACCCCCAGGGCCCGCCTCCCTTTTCAGTAGCACGACCGCCCGCTGCCCCCAGCTCTCCACAGTGGACGGGCCCCGCCCCTGAGCCCCCTCCCCATTCCCCAGGGCTCCTGAGGCTGTGACCTGTGCTGTGCACGGGGCCTGAGAGAAAGGCAGGGACGGGGAGGCAGAGAGAAGAAACCCCCAAGGAAGGAGGCGACGGCAGCAGGTCTGGCTCTCGGGGCCCAGCGTGCAGGGCGGAGACGCACCCTTGCTCCATCCTGGCCGATGGCCTTTTTCTTCGTCTTGCCGAGAGGCTGGAGCGTGGGACAGAGAAGCAGGGAGGGAGTATCCAGGCCTGAAAGAAACGTTTCTCTCTCCCGGGAAGATGGTCCCAGTTCCAGGTGACGGGACGCACGCGCCCAGCCCCGGGGCTCACCCGGCTCCCAGGGCAAACAGGCGGTGTCCATTCCCGGGCCCGTCTCTCACCGGCTTCCTGGACAGACGGTCAGCGAGGCCGGGACGGTTGGCTCTGTTGGGAGAATCGGTGCCGAGCTTGGGCCCCTTTGCGGGCTTTTCGGGAACCTTTCCGACCCTCTGAGACCTGTTTCTCACCCGTCAGGGCGTGCCTGCAGCGTCACGCCCCGCTGGACGCACCTGCAGCAACGCAGCCAGACTGCATGATGGCGATGGGCATCACAGCGCCACTCCGGGGCCCCTGGGCCAGGCTGCAGGGGCGATTTTAAGAGAGAGAAAGAACGGATGGGGCTGGAGCGATAGCACAGAAAGAACGGATGGGGCTGGAGCGATAGCACAGCGGGGAGGGCGTTTGCCTTGCACGCGGCCGACCCGGGTTCGATTCCCAGCATCCCATAGGGTCCCCTGAGCACCGCCAGGAATAATTCCTGAGTGCAGAGCCAGGAGTAACCCGTGAGCATCGCCGGGTGTGACCCAAAAAGCAAATAAATAAATAAATAAATAAATAAATAAATAAATAAATAAATAAATAAATAAAAGAGAGAGCAGAGCGATAGTCCAGCAGGGAGCATGTTTGCCTTGCAACTAGCCGACCTGGGTTTGAGCCCCTGGCATCCCCTGTGGTCCCCCGAGCACCACCAGGGGTGATTTCTGAATGCAGAGCCAGGAGGAACCCCTGAGCATCGCCGGGTGTGAGCCAAAAGTCAAAATAAAAATAAATGCGAGAGATTTTCTCTTGGGGACCAGAGCGATGGTACAGTGGGCCGGGCACTTGCCTTGCATGTTGCCAAGCCGGGTTCAATCCCCAGCACCCACATGGTGGTCCTCCGAGCACCCGAGCCAGGAGTGATCCCTGAGCAGGCCTGGGAGTCAGCCCTGAGCACTGCCCGGAGTGACCAGAGTAACAGGGAGGCACCAGCCAGCACTTTCCTGTGGGTCAGCTACTCCTTGGGAGGCTCTGTGGCTCTCTGCCCGCGCCTCGAATGCGAAGGCCAAGATGAGCCAGGAAGGAAAGCTCCCGCGTGAGGCCCGGGCGGCTTTGGGAGGCCAGCAGGGCGGCCGGCCAAGGAAGCCCAGCCTCGGGGTAAAGCCGCTGCCAGCGGGAATTTGGACCAAGAAAGTGCAAGATCAGCTGATTTCTTTTTTCAAGAATCTGAATTTTCGCATTTCTCCATTTTCAAAATCTCCAAGCCCAGCCACAAACGGGCGAACCGCATCCAGCCGTGAACCACGAGAGATGAGCAGCCTCGCCCGAGACCTCAGACGGCTGGGCCAGAAGGAGTCGGGCAGATGGAGGCCGTGGGCTCGGGTGCTCGCTGGCCTCGTGTCCAGCAAAGGAGCACGGTCCATGGGCACTCGGGCAGAGCTCCCGGGGCTGAGTAAAGCTACTGAGGGCCAGCGAAGATAAACACACCTGCAGGGGGTGGGGAGAGAGAGAGAGGGAGGAGAGAGGGAGGAGGGTGAGAAGGAGGGAGGGAAAGAGGGAGAGAGGGAGGAAGGGAGGGAGGGGAGAGGGAGAGAAGGAGGGAGGGAGAGAGGGAGGGAGGGAGGGAGGGGGAGTGGGAGAGAGGGAGAGAGGGAGGGAGGGGGGTGAAAAGGAGGGAGGGAGGAGGGAGAGAGAGATGGAAGAGAGGGAGGGAGGGAAGAAGGGCACTTCTGTACCCTCTCATCTCCCAGACACCTGCCTCTGCGTTGTGCGTTTCTCAGGATGTTGTATCCTTGGTGAGCTCAGTTTTCCACCATGGCTGTAATAACGACGCCCCTTTTTTGAGAAACACTCGCCATGACAATAGGCATCTTTGCCTGAGCGTGTGTGCCAGGCTCTGCTCATGTCCAGCATTCACTGTCCCTCCTCCGTAATCTGATCCACCAGGTCCTGCAATTGTACCCATTTTGCAGACAGGGAATCTGGAGAGCCACATGCCTGGGTCACGGACTGGTGGCTGCACCCCCCACCTTCCTCCACCTGGTGCTCTGGCTGTTTGGGCCGAATAACTTGGGGTCTGGCCGTACATGGCGGGCGTGAGCGGCTTCCTGGGTCCCTTTCCACCAGATGCCGGTGGCAGACCTGGGTCAGGACAGTGCAGAGGCCCCGCACGTGGCCATGGAGATCCCAGGGGCAGCGGGGCTGGACACCAGCGGCTTGTACTAAACTTCCTTTCCAAAGTAAATAACTCCCAAGTTGGATCAGCTCACAGAGAGTGTCTGGGGGGTACAGGGTGGGGGCTGCTTGGCTCCGTGAGGAGTCAGGGACCATGTCTGGGTCACGGTCGGCCGGGAACCCCCAGTTGGGGGTACAGTCACGCCCGGTAAATGCAACACGGGGGGTTAACCAGCCAGTGGTCGTGGCAAGCCCAAGATCCAGGTGCCTGCAGGGTGTGTGTGAGTGGGGGGGGTTGCAGGGGTGAGGGTGGGGGGCGGCCTTGCTGGCTCTTCCTCCCACGGTCCAGAGGAAGAGCTGGGTTCCCCTGACCAGGGGGCAAATGCCACCCTGGGGGCCCCACCTCCCTGAGACCGTTCCCCACGCCCTGAGGAGGGGTCGACACCACCGCTCCCGTCTCCGCGCTCACGCCCTCCTCCGCCTCTCCCTGCCAGGCCCGCCCGGGGTTGCCAAGGCCCAAAATGACCCTGTTACCGGGAGACAACTCGGACTTCGACTACAGCGCACTGAGCTGCGCCTCGGACGCCTCCCTGCACCCCGCCGCCTTCCTGGCGCCGGCGCGCACGGCCCCCAAGGGCGCCTTCTACGGGCGCGCGCAGCGGCTGCGGGCGCAGGACGCGCCGGGCGCGCCGCCCCCCGACGGCCGGCGGCCGGTCATCGTCAACGTGGGCGGCAGCCGCTACTCGCTGCCCTGGGCCACGCTGGAGCAGTTCCCGCGCACGCGGCTGGGCCAGCTGGGCGCCTGCACCAGCTTCGACGACCTCCTGGCCGTGTGCGACGACTACGACGTCACCTGCAACGAGTTCTTCTTCGACCGGCACCCGGGCGCGTTCGGCAGCGTGCTGACCTTCCTGCGCGCCGGCAAGCTGCGCCTGCTGCGCCAGATGTGCGCGCGCGCCTTCCGCGACGAGCTGCGCTACTGGGGCGTGCCCGCCGAGCACCTGGACCCCTGCTGCCGCCGCCACTTCCTGCAGCGGCTGGACGAGCTGGCGCAGCACGAGGACGAGGAGGAGGACGAGGACGACGAGGACGAGGAGGAGGACGAGGACGACAGCGGCCTGCTGGACGGCCCCGCCGACGGCCGCCTGGGCCGCTGCATGCGCCGGCTGCGGGACATGGTGGAGCGGCCGCACTCGGGGCTGCCCGGGAAGGTCTTCGCCTGCCTCTCCGTGCTCTTCGTCACCGTCACCGCCGTCAACCTGTCCGTCAGCACCTTGCCCAGCCTCCGGGAGGAGGAGGAGCAGGTAAGAGCCCGCGGCGGCGGCGGCGGCCGGCAGGATGGGAGCATGGCCCCTCCTGCCACGAGCCTCCGTCTCCAGGGAGCCTTCTTGGAGCTCCTGGGCCAAGTAAGGCTTCCCGGCGCTGGCGATGTCCACCTCCCCCGGCCGGCCAGGCCTCCAGGAGCTTGGCCCGGTCTCGGCCGTGCACCCCAGGCCGCCCCCACCCGCCAGGTCCAGAACGGGCTGACCCTGGGCCAAGCTCGCTTGGTCACCTCGGTCCTCCTCAGAGTCCATCTCGGTTTGCACGGGGGCGGGGGGGGGGGGGAGCTGCAGGCTCGGCCCCAGGAGCCGCCGGGAACCAACAAGATTTTATTTCAGCAACTTGAGCCCCTGGGCAACTTTATCACTTGTAATAAAAAATATTCCAGACGCCAGCGCATGCCCAGGGGTCATTCAGTTTGATCAGCGATCAGTTTCCTAAGGGGGAAGAAAGAAGTCCAGAGACTTGAATTTTCTGGGACCTGGATTAGATTTTCTTGGTTTCCCCGGGCCTGGCCCGGAGGGACGAGCTGGTTCTGGGGCCCGTCCCTGAGGCTCCTGCTGCTTTCCGTCTGCCCATCCCAGCCCCCGTCACCCTGCAGGGTGGGGGGGAGCCTGTTCTCACACCCACGCAGCAGACGGGGACCCGGCGCAGCAGCTTGCCCAGCCAGGCCCGTCCGCATCCCCGTTCTGTGTGCTGGAGCTCAGAAGCGCGGGTCCGCCTGCTAGCGGGACCTCAGACGCCCCAGTGATGCGCGTGGGTGGACCAGCCTGGGAGGGCCCCGGGCTTGCCTTGGCTGCCAACACTCAAAGGAAGATGTTGCTTCATCAGAAACTCGTCTTAAAATGCCGAGGGCCGGGGGCTGGAGCGATAGCACAGTGGGGAGGGCGTTTACCTTGCATGCAGCCAACCCGGGTTCGATTCCCAGCATCCCATATAGTCCCCCGAGCACCGCCAGGAGTAATTCCTGAGTGCAGAGCCAGGAGTGACCCCTGTGCATCGCAGGGTGTGACCCAAAAAGGGAAAAAAATGTGGAGGGCCTTGCCTGAGAGATACTGTAGTGGGGCACAGGATAAAGGCAGGGACACAGGGGTGACCCCAAGGCCTCCCTGGTGATATGGAAGCCAGCAGTGGCCCTGCCAGGGGGGAATTAGTGTGGGTGCCAGCTGGTCAGGGGGGGTGCCGTGCCTGTGGTGGCGGGGAGCAGGGGACAGTGAGGAAGCCCCTGGGGCTGGGGCAAAGGGGGGAAGAAGAGGCATCGGAGGGGTGGGGACAGGCCCTGTGTGACCCTGCAGGACCTGGGCTGCCCCCTCTGCCCGGTGGGAGGGGCCCGGGGAGACCCGGTCTGCTGTCTTGGGAAGGTGGTGACATTGCCACCCCCGAGAAGGCAGAGACACAGAGACAGACAGACAGACAGACAGACGAGTACAGTCACACCCCAGCCCCGCGTTCAGTGCTCGGTCATCCCAACCCTAACAAACGTGTAGTGTGACATTTCCCACCCTGCATGGTGCAGGAGAGGGCGCTGCGGTCAGCGGAAATGGGCCAGATGACCGGCCGGCCCACAGTGCACAGGGCGGGCGAGGGCCAGACAGCGGGGCTGGGTCTGAGCACCCCAGATGGAGCCCTGAGCCCACCAGGAGCGACCCCTGAGCACTGCCGTGTGGCCCAGAATGAGTACACAAGGGCTGACCCTGCAGGGGGCTGGCCGGGGTTTGAGCCCCCGTAGGGTCCCCTGATCCTCCAGGAGTGGCCCTGAGCCCCTCATGGCTCTCCTCAAGGAAGCAGCTTCTGGGGAGAGCTGGGCTGAGGCGGGGGCGGAGGACGTGGGTGCTTGTCTCAAGGGGCCAGGGAGAGGAGACCCCCACAGCCCAGGGGAGGTCTGGAGAGCCCGTGCAGGGTAGAGCCCTGCTCCGTGGCTGGTGGCACCCTATGACCCCTAAGGCTGTGTCATGGCTGCCCTGTCCCCAGTCACCCCTGGCCTGTCCCCCCATCCCTGACCCGTCCCCCCGCACCCCGAACCTGTTCCCCTGCACCCCTAACCCATCACCACGTCCCTGACCCATCCCCCCACACCCCTGACTTGTCTCCCCATCCCTGACTGGTTGCCCTGCACCCCTGACTTGTCTCCCCATCCCGGACCCATCCCCCTGCACCCCTGCCCCGTCCCCCTGCACCCCTGCCCTGTCCCCCTGCACCCCTGCCCCGTCCCCCTGCACCCCTGCCCTGTCTCCCATCCCTGATGTGTCCCCCCACACCCCTGTCCTATCCCCCATCCCTGCCCTGTCCCCCTGCACCCCTGACTTGTCTCCCCAACCCTGACTCGTCCCCCTGCACTCCTGACTTGTCTCCCCATCCCGGACCCGTCCCCCCGCACCCCTGCCCCGTCCCCCCACACCCCTGCCCCGTCCCCCTGCACCCCTGCCCTGTCCCCCATCCCTGATGCGTCCCCCCACACCCCTCTCCTGTCCCCCATCCCTGCCCTGTCCCCCCACACCCCTGATTTGTCTCTCCATCCTGAGCCCATCCCCCCGCACCCCTGCCCTGTCCCCCATCCCTGCCCTGTCCCCCATCCCTGATGTGTCCCCCCACACCCCTGCCCCATCCCCCATCCCTGACGCGTGCCCCGTCCCCCCCCCCCCCGACCCAGGGCCGGTGCTCGCAGATGTGCCACAACGTGTTCATCGTGGAGTCGGTGTGCGTGGGCTGGTTCTCCCTGGAGTTCCTGCTGCGGCTGGTGCAGGCGCCCAGCAAGCTGAGCTTCCTGCGCCGCCCGCTGACGCTCATCGACCTGGTGGCCATCCTGCCCTACTACATCACGCTGCTGGTGGACGGCGCGGCCTCCAGCCGCCGCAAGCCAGGCGCGGCCAACAGCTACCTGGACAAGGTGGGGCTGGTGCTGCGCGTGCTGCGGGCGCTGCGCATCCTGTACGTCATGCGGCTGGCGCGGCACTCGCTGGGGCTGCAGACGCTGGGGCTGACGGCGCGGCGCTGCACGCGCGAGTTCGGGCTGCTGCTGCTCTTCCTCTGCGTGGCCGTGGCGCTCTTCGCCCCGCTGCTGTACGTGGTGGAGAACGAGATGGCCGAGAGCCCCGAGTTCACCAGCATCCCCGCCTGCTACTGGTGGGCGGTGATCACCATGACCACGGTGGGCTACGGCGACATGGTGCCGCGCAGCACGCCGGGCCAGGTGGTGGCGCTCAGCAGCATCCTCAGCGGCATCCTGCTCATGGCCTTCCCGGTCACCTCCATCTTCCACACCTTCTCCCGCTCCTACCTGGAGCTCAAGCAGGCGCAGGAGCGGCTCCTGTTCCGCCGGGCCCCGCTGCTGCTGGGCACGCGCTCGCAGCTCAGCCTGTCCCGGGACAGCGAGCGCCTGTTCGACAGCGCCTCCTCCGACGCCCGCGACCACAACTGAGCCGGGAGACGGGGCGCGGCCCCCTCCTGCCCCTGGGGAAGGGGAAGCCGGGCCAGCCGGGGGCCAGGCCCCCCCCCCGGAGGGAGGCGGCTGTTCCCCGTAGACTCCCTCTGGGGCAGGCTGGGCGCAGAGGCACAGCGGCCGCCCTGGGCTGTGGGGGGGTCCAGGTGTGTGAGGTGGGTCTGTCTGGGGCTGTGGGGGATGTGTCTGTGCAGGGGTGTGTGTGGGGAGGCTGTCTGTATCCAGGAGTGTATGTGTGTGTCTACCTGTCTGGGTGTGTCTCTGTCTGTCTCTCTGGGTGCATTGTGTCTGTCTGTCCCGGCTTGTGTGTCTGTCTGTCTGTCTGTCTGGGTATGTCTGTCTGTCCATGTATATGTGTGTGTGTGTGTGTGTGTGTGTGTGTATGTGCCTGTCTGTCCGTGTGTATCTCTCTGCCCGTGTGTGTGTGTCTGTCTCTGTCCGTGTGTGTCTCTGTCTGTCTGTCTGTCCATGTGTGTGTGTGTGTGTGTGTGTGTGTGTGTCTGTCCCTGTGTGTCTCTATGTCCATGTGTGTGTGTCCGTCTGTGCCTGTTCGTGCGTGTGTGTCTCTGTCTGTTCACGTGTGTCTGTCTGCCTGTGTCTGTCTGTGTGTATGTGGCTGTCTGCCTAGGTGTGTCTGTCTGTCCGTGTGTCTGTCTGTGTCTGTCTGTCTGTCCCTGTGTGTCTGTGTCTGTCTGTCCGTGTGTGTGTCTGTCTGTCTAGCAGGAGTATCCAACTAGGCTCTTTGTAGTGTGAGGACCCTGGACTCCAAGGCCCACGTTCCCCACGGGCCCCATAAGGAGAGGACAGAGGGGGGCCTCTCCTCCGGGCGGGTGGTCTTGGGGACCCCACCACCGGGCTCACAAACAACTGTCCCCTTGGGGCACTGTGGGGAAGTGTGCCCACCCCTCCGAGCCTCCCCACCGCCTGCCTTTCTCAGAGGCCCGGAACACCGTGGTGGCACAGCGCCCCCCACAGGCCTGGCGAGCGTGGCCCAGGGCACAAGAAATCGCTTCATTGCACCTCGGAAAAAACGTCCCATGGATGGTTTAGCCTGCCCCACGCTTATTTCGTGTCTGAAGAAAATGCTTTCTGTCCTCTACCTGAGCTGAAGTCTACCCTGGGGGTGGTGCTCGCTGGGCCGTGAGAAGCAGCCCAGAGCCCTGGGGTCTCCGTGTGCCCCCAAAGACCTCCAGACCATCCCACAATGAAGAGCAGGGAGGGGTAAGGCAACATCCCAGCCAAGGGGACAGTCGGTGCAAAGGCCCTGCGGTGAGCTGACGCCCCTTCTCCAAGGGAGACTGAACCGGCCTCTGCAGAAACCTTCCAGAAATCTTTCTCCCTCCCCGCCCCCCAACTTCTAACAGAGTGTCCGGGAGGAGGTGCAGAAAGGAGTAGTGGGGCCAGCGTCTGGCCTGGAGGCGCCCATGGTCCAGCTGGGGCCAGGCCGGGTGGAAGGACCCCCGACAGCTGAAGGAGGCCGGGCCGGGGAAGCACAGACATCGCTAGCCAGGCCTCCCCGGGACAGACCTCACGTGGGTGAATCCTGGTGCCACCCAGCACCACCCCCTCCCCGGGGGCCGCCGGGGGCCGTGTCCACCATCACCACAAAGACGTCGTGGAAAGGAAGGAGGGGCCGTGGGGGACGACCGGGCTCTGCCATCCAGCCTGAGAACCCCATGAGCACGGCCCTCGGTGAGCGGACGCCAACCCACACGCCGGGAGTGCCCGAGCCCCCGCCAGCAATGAGGGAGGGAAGGGGGAGAGCAGCAGAGTGTGACCCATGGAATCACAAATAAAGAAGTAGCGTCCTCCCCGCCGCGTCCTCTCCGGGCCCTGCTTGCTCTGTGTCCACCCACGCACCGCGGTCAGCCAGCTCCCCTCGGGCCTGTGTCCCTGCCCTCTGACCTCACCTCCCGTCCCTTCCCTGCCGGGCGCAACACATTCAGCTGGAACCCAGCCGGGGCACACACGCTCTCTGCCACACCCGTCTCTCCCTCCGTGTCCCCGTAGTTGGGTGAAATGGGTGAAAGGGGCAGAGGGACTCGAAAGTCCGGTGGGAGGATTTTTTTCCCGTGTTCCTTTTGCTTGCGAACGGTCTTTGAGAAAAAATAAAAGGCCCAGGGGTGGAGCAATAGCACAGCGGGGAGGGCGTCTGCCTTGCATGCAGCTGACCCGGGTTCCATCCCCGACATCCCATAGGGTCCCCTGAGCACCGCCAGGAGCAATTCCTGGGTGCAGAGCCAGGAGTTTCGTTGCACCCTGCGGCCTTCTCCGACCGGAAGGACCGAGGTTCTGTCCCTGTCTGGATCCCGAGGCCTTTGTTAGAGCTGCGTGGACTGTGTGACGACACCTTCCTGTCCCGAAAGGAAACGCCCCCACCTCGCTCTCAGCATTTCCCAGCGGGGCCCCGGGGGACATTCCAAGGGAACCACAGGGCCATGAGGCAGAGGAGGGCCTGCGGCACAAGACTGGGGGCAGGTGTGACTCGTAGGAGGGGGGACCAGAGGAAGGAAACAGGGTCAGGAGGGGCCCGGGTGGGAGAGGCTGCAGAGTGCTGGGTCAGAGATGGTCCAGGGATGGGGCCTGGCTGGTGGCTGAGCCGCCGTCTCTGCAGGAGGGGGCGTCCGTGGGAAAGTGTCCCCCTGGCAGGAGCTCAGGGCTTTGGGCAGTTGGCACACAGGTCACTAAGCACTGCCGTCAGCCGCGGGGACAGGGCCGCTGGCAGCCCACCTGCTGCCCGCCGGCCCCTTCTTCCTTCCTCAAGGGCCCCAGTCTTACAGGGGCAGCTAGCGGCAGCCCCGTGGACGCCGGGCCACGGGGCGAGCCACGCCGCGGAGGGAAGGTTGGAAAGACTCCTCAGAGGACACGATGCTCCTTCTTCTGCTCTTTCTGTTCCTGGAGCCTGGACGTGATTGCTGGATCTCCAACACCCCACTGGGCTGTGAGGCCACAAAACTCCACTCTGCGGAAGCCACGAGCCTAAAGCAGGGGCTCGAGCCCTGGGGTGCTCTGGATCCGAGCCTCTTGATCGAGCACTGCTGTGGGGAGAGAGGCAGCTGGGCTGCAGGAGGGGTGAAGTCCCGGGACAGAGAGTCTGAGGGGCCAAAGCATCTCAGGTATGAGCTCCCGGGAGGCCCCGGCCTGGCCGTGAGCCCGAACAAGGTCTGAGACATCGACTTGATCCTCTGTACAAGAGCAATGACCAGGGCTGGAGCGATAGTCCAGTGCAGGAGGGCGTTTGCTTTGCACTAGGCTGACCTGGGTTCGAGCCCTGGCATCCCATAGGGTCCCTCAAGCACTGCCAGGAATGATTCCTGAGTGCAGAGCCAAGAGTGACCCCTGAGCATCACCAGATGTGACTCAAAAAGAACAAACAAATAAAAGGGACAATACCCCCCCAACACGTACACACGCATGCACACACACATGCATGCACAGTGTACACACCATACACACATGCACACATTCATGCACACCACACATGCACACATATGTGTATGTACACACGCACAAACACAGGGAGGAACGGTGAGACTCACTGAAATAAAGGTCAAAGGCTGGGGAGATGCCTAACAGGTCAAGGCAGGGTTTGCATGCAGGAGCCCCAGGTTCGATCCCCGGCCTCGCATGGCGAGGAGTGACCCCCACACACAGAGCTAGGAGTCGCCCCTGAGCACAGCTGGTTGGGATAAAATTAAAGCAGGAAAGAAACCAAAGGGTCTCCAGCACCACAGGGTCGCACAAGGGGACTCAGCTAAGGCAGCTGCCGCCGTCACAGTCTATCCCCCGAGCCCCCAAACTCGCTGGGCGGCCACGGGAAGGGGGGCGGCGCCTGCTGCTCCCGAACCCCCCCAGGACCCTTCACGCGTCTCCCACCTGCCCAAAGGGCCCCTTGCAAACGCGGGTTCGCACCTAGCGCACCCCGAGAGAGTCCTAAAGGGCAGCCACCCCGGGCGACCACAACTCAGGCCTCCAGGGTTTGCACCTGGACGCCCCCAGCAGCGTGTGCCCCCTGCTGCCAGGGCCAGCAGCCTCCGCCCCCGCAGCCAGGACTGTGCTGACCTCACTTCCCCGAGCACCCGCACCTCATCTGGACCGGGGTGGGTGGGGGGCGGCAGGCAGCGAGGGCTCCTCCCCCAGGGGCGGGCGAGGCTGGGGCGCGGAGCGTTCCCCGAGACGGGGGCGGCAAAGCGTCTGGCACAGAGCCAAGGTTTTTGTAATTATCTTCCCCTGTTTTGCTGAAATTGGGATGGGTCTGAGAGCAAGGTGGGTCTCTGTGTCCCCAGAGGGCGGCAGAAAACCCGGCTTACACTGACTCCAGGCGTGGGGGGAGAGGGCACAGCTGAGTCCAGGCGCACTAGGGAGGGGACAGCAGGTGACTACAGCCTCACAGGGGTCCACCAGGGTCCAGCCCCCTGCTCCACAGTCCTAGAGGCCCCCAGACGTGCCCAGATGGCCTCTGGCACCGTCCACCCCAGGCGTTCTCGGGCCTCATGTGGAAGCACCAGCCGCTGTCTGAGAGTCACCAGGAGAGACCCCTCGGGGTCCTGAGCATCACTTGGAAGATGCCCCCAAAACTCCCCAGGTCATGCCGGCTGCAGGGGCCTGACAGAGTCAGCACCTGACAGAGTCCTGGGGCAGCACCTGACAGAGTCCTGGGAGCCCCTGTGACAGGAGACGCCCCGACCACGTGTACATGGTGCCAAGCACTACCAAGCCTCCAGCAGTGCTCTGGGAGACCAGCCCTGGGAACCTGCTCCTGCATCAGGACCAGGACCGGCAGTAGGTGATGGAGGAAAACGGCAGAGCCGCGCTTCCCCCTGCTGGGAAAGCTCAGCACTGCACCCACTGTAAAGATGCTTTACACTCACAACTCACAGCTCACACACTCATTCACACACACCCACACACCCACACATTCACACAGACTCACACCCACACATTCACACAGACTCACATACATTCACCCACACACACCACATTCACACACTCACATACATTAACATACACTCACACACTCATACACACTCACACACATTCACTCAGACACACATTCACACCCACACACACTCACACATATACACACACACATCCAACACACACACACTCACACACACATCCACACCCACACACACCCACACCCACACCTCTAGAGGCATCTGCTTGGCGGGAGCCCCAGTCAGAAGGGGACCCCCAGAACAGGGACAGACAACACGAGTCAACAAGCCTCGGTCCCGCTCTTCTGCCCAGCCCGTCAGAAGCCTGCACACAGGACAGGGGGCCTTGTGGTCCGCTCGGCCCCCGGGACAGAGGCCTGGAGAGCAGACGGCCCCGGCATGTGGGCCGCCCTTACCGCATTTTGCCCTCGAGAATTGGCTGGGGACAGAGCCTGGAGGTGGGGAGGCGCTTGCCTCGGTGGGGTGAAAAACAAGTGAGAGGAAAGAGAGGAGACAGACACAAAGCAGGCAGAGTTGGAAGGAGGAGGAGGAAGAGGAGGAGGAGGAGGAGGAGAAAGAGAAAGAGGAGGACAAGGAGGAGGAGTAAGAAGAGGAGGAGGAGGGGGAGGAGGAGGAGAAGGAAGAGGAGGACAAGGAGGAGGAGGAGGAAGAGGAGAGGAGGAGGAGGAAGAGGAGGATGAGGAGGAGGGAGAGGAGGAGGAGGAGGAGTGGAGAAGGAGGAATCCCTGGGATTCGTGGGGGTCATCACTTGTATCACCTGTCACTTGTTATCCCGTTGCTCACCGATTTGCTCGAGCGGGCTCCAGTAACGTCTCCATTCGTCCGTGTCGCATGCTAGTGTAGCCCAACGGCATCTGCTCGCTCCAGGAATACGAAGAGCCTCAAACTCAAGTCTGACCATCTTGTAGGTCGGCGGCCATGTGTTCTTTTGACATACCATGGAATCCAGTCGGTAACAGCTCTAGTCCAGCAGTCGTCTCCAAATCGCATTACGTGTTCAGCCCATCTGATTTTTGACACCTTGGCAAACAGGACAATCCCTGATTCTCGATTGTCGACAGAGGTTGGAACTCCGAATTCCTTCTCTCACTTGGGTGAGACATGATACTCCCAGCATAGTTCTTTCGATTCCTCTTTGGGATTCCCGAATAGCGTTCTCATCCTGTTTGCGTAGGGCCCAGGTCTCTGAGGCACATGTTAGTGCAGGAAGAATGGTGGAGTCAAAAAGATGTGCCCTGGAGCCAGAGGTTCTTTGTCCTCTTAACCACTTCTTCGACACTCTTGAAGGTGTTCCACGCTGCTCTCTTCCTCCTGCGCAGTTCTGGCACCAGGCCGTTCTCATGTTGAGTTCTCGACCCAGGTACACGTAACTCCTGCCTTCGGAGATGTTCGTTCCATTGAGAGCAAATGGAGCGTCAGGAGCTAGTCTGTGGGGGCATAGATGGGGAATTCCCTTCCTCCAACAGCCTAGGTTCTGAGCAGGGCGGCCACACCAGGAGGAAGCAGGCAGACGGACCGAACCCGAGTGTGGCGGGAGCGGGGAGGACCCTGCCAGGGGCCGCAGCACACAGCGGGGAGGGCGTTTGTCTTGCACACGACCCACCCGGCTCAATCCCAGCCTCCCATAGGGTGCCCTAGCGCTGCTGCAAGTAATCCCTGAGCACAGAGCCAGGAGTAAGCCCCGAGCGCCGCTGGCTGTGGCCCCCCAAAAAAATCAAGACAGAAGCACAGACTGTCAATCTGCCAGAAGCGGGTCCACCCACCCAGAGCTTGGCCCCTGGGAGCCCCCGCCTCACCCTGAATCGCGATGCGCTGGATCTTCCTGTTCCTTGTCTCTCACTTCCACCTACTGGTCATTCCCAGAACTGCAACTGGGCCCTGCTCGCTGACCCCACTGCCCCCGGGGTCCCCATCGGGCACAGAGGACCCTCAACCCCCGCGTCCCGACAAAGGCTCGCCAGGCCGCCCGTCACGGCTCGTCTTCATCCACGGCCCCTCCACTGCGCGAGCCAGGGCGGGCTCTGGCTTCTGCTCGTCAGGGCCCTGGCTGGGGCAGCCTCGGCCAGCGGGGTGGGAGATTGGGTTCCCCTTCTGGAAACTTCCGGTACTTCCAGAGCCCAGCAGAGATTTTCTCACCTCCTGGTCAGCCCTGAACTCTTGGGGAAGTGCCCACCTCCCTTCTCTACCCATCCATGGTCCAATCCGCTAGTCTGGGTGGGTGGAGGGGCTCCAGTTCACCAGTCTGAGATAGGGGGCCCCGGTGTGCTAGTCTGAGAGAGGGGCCCCTGGCGTGCTAGTCTGAGAGAGGGGGCCCCAGCCTGCTAGTCTGAGAGAGGGGGCCCCAGCCTGCTAGTCTGAGAGAGGGGCCCCGGAGTGCTAGTCTGAGAGAGGGGGCCCCAGCCTGCTAGTCTGAGAGAGGGGGCCCCAGCCTGCTAGTCTGAGAGAGGGGCCCCGGAGTGCTAGTCTGAGAGAGGGGCCCTGGCGTGCTAGTCTGAGAGAGGGGGCCCTGGCCTGCTAGTCTGAGAGAGGGGCCCTGGCGTGTTAGTCTGAGAGAGGGGCCCTGGCGTGCTAGTCTGAGAGAAGGGGTCCCGGCCCACTAGTCTAAGAGAGGAGGCCCCAGCCTGCTAGTCTGAAAGAGGGGGCCCTGGCGCGCTAGTCTGAGAGAGGGGGCCCTGGCGTGCTAGTCTGAGAGAGGGGGCCCCAGCCTGCTAGTCTGAGAGAGGGGCCCCTGGTGTGCTAGTCTGAGAGAGGGGCCCCGGTCTGCTAGTCTGAGAGAGGGGGCCCTAGCGTGCTAGTCTGAGAGAGGGAGCCCTGGCGTGCTAGTCTGAGAGAGGGGTCTAAGTCTGAGAGAGCAGGCCCTGGTCTGCTAGTCTGAGAGCAGGGACTCTGGTTCTGCTAGTCTGAGAGAGGGGCCCTGGCATGCTAGTCTGAGAGAGGGGCCCCGGCCTGCTAGTCTGAGAGAGGGGACCCTGGCGTGCTAGTCTGAGAGAGGGGTCCAAATCTGCTAGTCTGAGAGAGCGGGCCCTGGTCTGCTAGTCTGAGAAAGGGGACTCTGGTTCTGCTAGTCTGAGAGAGGGGGCCCTGGTGTGCTAGTCTGAGGGAGGGGGCCCTGGTGTGCTAGTCTGAGAGAGGGGCCCTGGCGTGCTAGTCTGAGATCGGGGGCTCCAGCCTCCCTGCCCCTCACGGCAAGCAGCCACACCTGAGCAGCCGGTGCGCAACCCGGCTTTATGAGGCTGGTTGCACATGGGGGACACCCCCCAGCCCAGCCCGCCTTGCTCCCCAGCCCCCACAGAGGCTGCAACCCCAGGGAGAGCCTGGCTTCAGCCTGCCTCCCCAGCTCCCCAGGGGCCAGGCGGTCACCTCCGCCCCGACTCTTGCCCTGGAAGGCGTGGCCGTGGTGCTCAGCGCCCCAGTGAGCTGCGCAGGGAGCAGCTCTGGAACTGCGGGATGGGGGCCGGCCAGGAGAGGGGTTGGGGGGAGGGATGCGTGTGTGGAGGGGGATTTGCTTGTGCTTAAATTCACCCTATCCCCCAAATAGTATGGAGATGCATTTGTGCGCTTCCCAGCAAAAATTGTAGGATTTTTTTTTTCATTAGTGAATCACTGTGGGATAAGTTACAGATTTACAAATTTTCGTGCCTGCATTTCAGTCATATAATGATCGAGTACCCATCCCTCCACCAGTGCCCATTCTCCACCACCAGTGATCCCAGTCTCCCTCCCACCCCACCCCACCCCCACCCCACCCCGCCTCTGTGGCAGGGCATTCCCTTTTGTTCTCTCTCTTCTTTTGGGTGTTGTGGTTTGCATTAGAGGCATTGAGTGGCCATTGTGTTTGATCTGTAGTCTACTTTCAGCATGCATTTCCCAACCCGAGCCAGTCCTCCAAACACCCTTTACTTGGTGTTCCCTTCTCTATCTGAGCTGCCCTTTCCCCCAGCATGTGAGGCCGGCTTCCAAGTCATGGAGTAAACCTCCTGGTCCTTATCTCTACCATTCTTGGGTGTTAGTCTCCTACTCTGTTATTTTATATTCCACAGATGAGTGCAATCTTTCTGTGTCTCTCCCTCTCTTTATGACTCATTTCACTTAACATGATAGTTTCCATTTTTATCCATTTATATGAAAATTTCATGACTTCATCTTTCCTAATAGCTGCATAGTATTCCATTGTGTAGCTGTACCAAAGTTTCTTTAACCAGTCATTTGTTCTCCGGCACTCGGGTTTGTTCCAGATTTTGGCATTGTAAACAGTGCAGCAATGAACATGTAAGTGCAGATGTCATTTCTACTATACCTTTTTGCATCTCCAGGACATATTCACAAAAGTGGTATAGCTGGGTCAAATGGGAGCTCAATTTCTAATTTTTTGAGAATCACCCATATTGTTTTCCAAAAGGGCTGAACCAGTCGACATTCCCACCAGCAGTGAAGGAGAGTCCCTTTCTCCCCACATCTGTGCCAACACTGGTTGCTTTTGTTCTTTTGGATGTGGGCCAGTCTCCGTGGTGTGAGGTTGTATCTCATTGTTGTTTTGATCTACATCTTCCTGATGATTAGTGATGAAGAGCATTTTTTCATGTGCCTTTTGGCCATCTGAATATTTTTTTAAATTTGGATTTTTTAAATGCTACTTTTCTTTCAAAAACAAGAATGCTTCGTTTAGAGTGCACATGGGAAGGTTCTAAAAGTGATCTTGCAGGGCTGGAGCGATAGCACAGCGGGGAGGGCGTTTGCCTTGCACGCGGCCGACCCGGGTTCGATTTCCAGCATCCCATAGGGTCCCCTGAGCACCTCCAGGAATAATTCCTGAGTGCATGAGCCAGGAGTAACCCCTGTGCATCGCTGGGTGTGACCCAAAAAAACAAAAAAATTAAAAATAAATAAAAGTGATCTTGCGCCCCCTCCTGGTGTAAAGACTGAAGCGCATGACCGGGCCTTTCAGACTGCCCCAAAGAACAGAAAGGCTGGGGGTCATCTCCAAGGGCAGGGAGCTGCCCAGGCCCTGCAGGGCGCGGGGGGGGGGGGGGCCGGGGGGGAGAGTTCCCAGGGTCTTTGGGGGCCATGGTTCACACTGGTCAGGGGCAATCTGGTGCTGGTGATTGAACACAGGTGAGGCACATGTGTGCCCCAATACCTGGCTCCCCAATCACTGAAAATGTTGGACTCTTTAAGCCAGGGCCCCTGCGTAGGGACCCCCCTTATACCAGGGGGCTTCTGGCCCTGTTCCCCTTCCTTCTAATCTCTTCCAAGACTGGAGTCTAGGACAGCAGCTAAGGCTGCACTTGCCTTGCACACAGTCAACCTGGGTTCAATCCCGGTACCCCCTATGGTCTCCTGAGCCCACCAGGAGTGATCCCTGAGCACAGAGTCAGGAGTCAGCCCTGCACTACTGGTGTGGCTTCCCGCCCCCAATAAATAAAGTTTAAAAATCTCTTCTGAATTCAGCAGAAAATCATCATAATAATAAATAACGGAAATAAATGATACCATCAGGTGGGTCTCCCTGAGAATAAGACACTCAGGGCAACTCAGGAGGCAGAAGGTGCCTCCGTGCAAAGGCCCTGAGGTGCTTGTCAAGTTGCAGAGCAGGGAGGGACCGGCTGGAGACGCGGGCTCAGGCCTCTGGGTGATTCGGCTCTGAGGGACATGAGAGCCAGGGGAAGGCTGAGAGCAGGGGAGGGGACTGGACCCTGAACCTTACACTGAGGGGGTGACGGGACCCCCACACCCTAAGCTGAGGCAGGTGACGGGACCCACCCCCACCCTGAGGTGTCACAGATCCCCTCCGGCTGCTGTGAGCACTGAGGCTGAGGGGGGCACAGGAGCCCGGGTGAGCACTGACCCAGGCTGGATGGGCTGGGCCAGGGCCAGCAGAGGAAGGAAGACAAGGAGGCCCGGAAGCAGGACGGGACAGCGCTGACCAGCGGCACGTGGAGGCTGAAGAGAGGCTGAGGGGTCTGGGTGGGGCTCGCGGCCTCGGCCCCTGGAAGGCTGGAAGGAGGGACGCCCCCCCCTTCCCACGAGGGCAGAGCGGGGCCGGGTGGGAAGGTGTGTCTGGGAAAGAGGGGTGACGGCTGGAGAGCATCACAGGACTGAGGGAGCTTCGCGTGTGGGAAGACGGGGTGGGTCCCGCTGGGCACCGCCAACACAGAGCCAGGAGTCGCCCCCAAATGTATGACCCAAACCCCCCTTTAAAAAATCCAGAAGGGGGAGCTGGAGCAATAGCACAGCGGGGAGGGCGTTTGTTTTGCACGCGACCAACCCGGGTTCGATTCCCAGCATCCCATATGGTCCCCTGAGCACCGCCAGGAGTAATTCCTGAGTGCAGTGCCAGGAGTGACCCCTGTGCATCACCAGGTGTGACCCAAAAAGAAAAAAAAATCCAGAAGGGGCTGGAGCAATAGCACAGCGGGTAGGGCGTGTGCCTTGCATGTTGTCGATCCGGGTTCAGTTCCCAGCATCCCAGAGGGTCCCCTGAGCACCGCCAGGGGTGATTCCTGAGTGCAGAGCCAGGAGTAACCCCTGAGTATCGCCAGGTGTGACCCAAAAAGCAAAAAAAAAAAAAAATCCAGAGAGCTGGAGCGATAGTCCAGCAGGGAGGGCATTTGCCTTGCACGCAGCTGACCTGGGTTCAATCCCCGGCATCCCATAGGGTCCTCCGAGCAGTGCCAGGAGTAATTCATGAGTGCAGAGCCAGGAGGAACCCCTGAGTATCGCCAGGTGTAACCCCTCCACCCCCAAAAAAGTTAAAAAGTACAGAGTGTGGGGGCAAGTGAACCCGAGGGCACTGATGACGGGATGTTTATGCCTGAATCTCGACTACACTTAACCTTGAAAACCGCGGGGTCTTCAGAAAAAGTTGCAATGTTTAGAAGGTCAAGATGACCCCAGACAAGCCTTGGCAGGAAACCTCTCAGGTCAGTGCCAGAAAACCGGCTCAGGGGCTGGAGCGATAGCACAGTGGGTAGGGAGTTTGCCTTGCATGCGGCTGACCCGGGTTTGATTCCCAGCATCCCATAGGGTCCCCCGAGCACTGCCAGGAGTAGTAGGAGTAGTTCCTGAGTGCATGAGCCAGGGGTAACCCCTGTGCATCGCTGGGTATGACCCAAAAACAAAAAAAAAGAAAAGAAAAGAAAGACTTACTCCTGAATAATTAATTAATTAATTAATTAATTAATTAAAAAATAAAATTAAAAAAAGACTTACTCCTGGCTCTGTGCTCAGGGTCACTCCTGGCAGGTGGAAAGCCAGGTTGGCCGGGACAAAGAAAGAAAGAAAGAAAGAAAGAAAGAAAGAAAGAAAGAAAGAAAGAAAGAAAGAAAGAAAGAAAGAAAGAAAGAAAGAAAGAAGAAGGAAGGAAGGAAGGAAGGAAGGAAGGAAGGAAGGAAGGAAGGAAGGAAGGAAGGAAGGAAGGAAGAAAGAAAGAGAAAGAGAGAAAGAAAAGAAAACTGGCTCAGCTCAAACTGCTTCAGAACCTCGGAGCAAAGGGGACAGGCGCGTGAGCTGGTGAGCAACAAGGCCAGCTGTGGCCCAGAGAAACCCGCATCCCCCCCCTCAGGGATGGCCCGCAGCCCCTAATGACCAGAGCCAACTGCAAAGCCACCAAGAGGTGCCTTTGAGGGGCCTGGAGATGCTCAGGGGGTCCAAAGGCCCCGTGTTTCGTTCCTGGCACCACTTGGCTGCCCAGGGCACCCTGTCCCTCTGCAAAGCCCTGCCAGGGTGGCCTGGTGGCCCCCTGAGCATCACCAGGAGTGACCCCTGGCGTCCCTGAACACTGCTGGGGGTGTCCCACCCCCCCCCCAAAAAAAGGAGGCAGCTTCTAATCTGCGCCTTCTAACTTGCTAGGGAAGGAACTGGGTGGGAAGCAACGGGCCCCAGGGAGGGTCCAGGTGGCGACTGTCTCACACTCTGCCAGCCCTCGCACCCTGCCAGGTGATAACAACCCTCCAACAGCGCCAGGGAGGCCCCACCCTCCCAGAGGCGCCCCCACAGCAGGCTCTGCTTCTGGGCCTCCGAGAGCAAACCGAAGCCTTCTGGCCTGGTGCCAGGGGAAGTGAGAACTGCAGCTCCTCTCCCCGAACCCCCGGGGAGCCGGGGTGCATGGCCCCGGACAGATGCCGCTTCCCCGGCCCGCTTGTCACGGAGGATGGGGGCAGGGTACACCTGGGGACAGGAAGGGAGAAGGGAGGAGCCAGAGAGAGATCGGGCAGCGGGAGGCCTCTTGCCTTGCACACAGCCCATCTGGGTTCCACCCTGGGCACCCCCGCAGGGTCCCCGAGTCCACCAGGTTGTAACGAGGGTTGGCCCTGGCTGGGGTCGCCCTGGCTGAGCGCTGTGTCTGCTTCTGCTCTGGTTGGTATTTGGGTTTTTTGTTTTTTTTTCCTGGCTCTGCACTCAGGAATTACTCCTGGCAGTGCTCAGGGGACCCTATAGGATGCTAGGAATCGAACCCGGGTCAGCTGTGTGCAAGGCAAACGCCCTACCCACTGTGCTATCGCTCCGGCCCCCTGGTTGGTATTTGGAAAGCAATCGTGGGGCTTTATTTTATTTCAAGTTTGCAATGCTTTGACATTGGGGGGGGTCTCTGACCCAGCCCCTCCCCGAGAGAGCTGGCAGACCCTGAAGATGGTTTTCTAGGAGGAGCTAACCCCTTGGCACCCACATGCCAACCACCTCCTTTTTCAGAGTCCCATGCTCTGTCCTGTTCGCCAGGACCCCTCTCCTAGCCCGCAGGGGTGGGCTGAGTCACTCAGACCCGCCAGTCCTGAGCCTGCCTCCCCCCTACCCTCGCCTTCTCACAGAGTCAGAACGAAGACTCGCTCACCGTCCTCCCCTGCCCCCAGGCCCACCCCACTCCCCCAGGGACACACCCGCCCCCCATATCAAGCCTCCTCCTCTTGGCATCTGTCTGCACGAAGCATCTCTAACACTCATCTCTGGATGCGGTAGTCTCATTTTTTTCTGAATAATGATGATGATGATGATGATGATGATGATGATGATGATGATGATGATGATGATGATGATGATGATGATGATGATGATAAAGCCTGCCTTTCACCCAAGAAACACCTCTCCCTCCCCGTTGGTATGACGAAATGGCATTAACCCGGCCCAAGCTAGTTAGTTCCAGGGGCAGCCGTGTAGCCCCAGATTGGCCAATCAGAGTGGCCCATCCCTTCTGGCCGGCGTCAGCGGGCCAATGAGAGTCAGCCCTGGGACTTTAGCTGGAACCTCTGGGACCACGTGGCCGCGGGAACGGCCTCTTGTCTCTGCCCTCCCCCTGGGCAGACGGGGACCCAGTGGATTGGAACTCAGTCTTCATCAGCTGGTGGTGTTCTCTCCTGCTGGGCGGAGCCGCACTGGGGCAGGGGTGGGCCAGAGGGCTGTGCTTGACGGGGTCTGGGATGGCGCCACCAGGGAGTGTAAGCCAGCGAGAGACCGAGGGATGCCGAGGTTGGAAAGGGAGAGTGATGGGCGGTGGGATCAAATAGGAGTGAGACGTGAAAATATGGAGGGGGTCAGGCACACCAGGAGGGTGCAGGAGCACAGAATCACAGGCTCTGGCTCTGCACTCAGGAATTACTCCCTGCCGGTGCTCAGGGAACCCTATGGGATGCTGGGAATCTAACCCGGATTGGCCGCGTGGAGGCATTGTGGACTGAGGGACAAGGAAGTGTGGGCTCGAAGGCTAAGCACAGAATTAACCCTTAAACTCCCGTAATTCAGTCACTCGGGCAGAGGAAGAGTGACAGGATGAGGATTCTCCCGGGGGTCTGGGACAGGCCGGCAGAGGCTAGCGTGTAAGACCCTTTTTCACAGGCTGAAATTTGCTGACGGGGAGACTCAGAGGATCTCTGGTTGGTCGTGATCGGCTCCGGGCGAGGCTCGTGAGTGACCACCGTTTGCTCCAGCGAAGTCTCCCCTCTGAGACACCCTCTGATTCCAGTGCTCGTTCCTCTGACAGTCCCCTGCACCAGCTCTGTGGGTGGGCCTCTTTCTGCTTCCCCAGAGATCACTGTCACTGTCATCCCATTGCTCATCGATTTGCTCGAGCGGGCACCAGTAATGTCTCCATTGTGAGACTTGTTGTTACTGTTTTTGGCGTATCAATTACACCACGGGTAGCTTGCAGGCTCTGCCATGCGGGTGGGATACTCTCGGTAGCTTGCCGGGCTCTCCAAGAGGGGCGGAGGAATCGAATACACAGGTCAGCCGCGTGAAAGGCAAACGCCCTACTGCTGTGCTATTGCCCACCCCCCCATCAGATTTCCCAAATCAGCTTCCTATTTTCTTCTTTTTTTTTGCTTTTTGGGTCACACCCGGCGATGCTCAGGGGTTACTCCTGGCTCTGCACTCAGGAATTACTCCCTGGCGGTGCTCAGGGGACCCTATGGGATGCTGGGAATCCAACCCAGGTCAGCCGTGTGCAAGGCAAATGCCCTACCTGCTGTGCTATCGCTCCAGCCCCATCTGCTTCCTATTTTTTGAGGGATTTTTTTGTTGACTGGGACTGAAGAAAGAAACTTCCGGAATCCTGGGTCCCAGGCTCCGGTTGGGACGAGCCTGTGTGTCTCCTGGATTTGTTCATGCCGGGGGAATGAACTACTGTGATTTCTGTTATCCCAAATAGGGTTCCATGAGGGGAAGGCGGAGGATGGGGTGCCTTGGCATGCAGGGACCCCATGTCTCCTGTCAGCGGGGGGTCGTGAGGAACCCACTAAGCCTGGAGATAGGGCTGGAGTAATTCCTGAGCGTAGAGCCAGGAGTAACCCCTGTGCATCGCTGCTGTGACTCAAAAAGAAAAAAAAAAAAAGCTCATCTTATAGTATGGGACTGCAGCTGAAACACCATCAGATTCCAGCATCACAGATGGTCCCAGCACCCTGGGACAGGTGATTCCCAAGCATCTACAGGTGTTCACCCTCCCCGCCCCCCGCAAAAAAAAAAAAAGATAGCATTTAAGGGACTGGAGAGACAGTACAGCAGGTAGGGCACTTGCCTTGCATGTGGCCAAGCTGAGTTCAATCCCTGGTATCCCCTCTGGTCCCCTGAGCCCCATCAGAAGTGATCCCTGAACGGAAGTAATCTCAAGCATTGCCAGGTGTGGCTCCAAAACCAAATAAGTAAATAAAAAGTAAAAGTAGCACTTTAGGACTGGGTCAGAGAGATCGCACAGGGGTGAGGGACTTGTTTTACACTCGGCCTGTCCCGGTTCCGTCCCTGGACATGTGGTCCCTGAGAACAGCCAGCGGGCACTCCTGAGCACAGAGCCGGGAGCAGCCTCTGAGCACCACCAGGCGTGTCCCCAAAATCCAAAACCAAAAAGAAAAACTTGTATTGGCCTAAAGGACTGTCCACCCCCTTGCTTGTCCCCGAGCTTAATGGCTGGACTTAATGGGCCACGAGAGCCAGCGGGAGGGGTGAGGACACCCACTCCAGGCTCCGGGGTCCTTGGTTCTGGGGCGTTCAGCCTTGCTCAGGCCGGAGGGAGCTGGGGCAAGGGGTTGTCAGGTTTCGCAAATAAAAACAGAAGATGCCAGATTAACTCTGGATTGACAACTGGCAAAAGACACTTTCTGAATCATCAGTGCATCCTGGGCAACCTGGGACGTGTGCAGATAAGAGAGAGAGAAAGAGGAGAGAGAGAGAGAGAGAGAGAGAGAGAGAGAGAGAGAGGTGGGGGTGGGAGGGAGAGGGAGGGAGTGAGGCAGGGAGAGGGTGGGGGAGAGAGAGGGAGGGAGAGAGGGAGAAGGGAGGGGGAGAGAGAGGGGGGGAGGCAGCGAGAGAGAGGGAGGGAGACACAGAAAGAGGGAAAGAGAGGGAGAGAGAAGGAGGGAGAGAGAAGGAGAGAGGGAGAGGGAGAAAGAGGGAGAGAGAGGGAGAGGGAGAGAGAGGGGGAGAGAGAGAGGGAGAGAGAAAGAGGGAGGGAGAGAGGGAGAGAGAGAGGGAGAGAGGGAGAGGGAGGAGAGAGAGGGAGAGGAAGAGAGAGAGGGAAAGAGAGCGGGAGAGAGGGAGAGAGAGAGGGAGAGGGAGGAGAGGGAGGGAGAGACAGAGAGAGAGAGAGGGAGAGGGAGAGAGATGCTGTCGGTCTGAAATGCTGAGGTGCTCAGACTGCAGCCCTGGGGAGGAGCTGTCCCGGCAGAGCCATCCCGTGTCGCCTTCCCTCGTCCTGCCCGCCGTGCCCACCTGCCGGGCGCAGGGTGATCTATCCTGCTGCCTGGGCTGTGAGTCTCGGCCCCTCCCTCGCCTCTTCTGGAGACTGGTGCCACCCGAACCCTGAGCCCGCCAGCCACTTGGCCCCTGGGGAGGGTGTCCAGAGGCGGCAGTGTCCAGCAGGCTGGTCCCTCAGCTCCGCCCTGCTGGGCTCCTCTGTAGGGGGATGTCGCCGGGGCCCACGGCTCACCGTGTCTGTTTTGGGGCCGCACACAGCAATGCTGAGAGGCCGCTCCCGACTCTGCTCGCGGGAGTCCCTCCTGGTGGTGAGGGTCCGTACGGCGTGCCGGGGTCCCGCTGGTCAGCTGTGAGCCAGGCAGGTGCCCTCTCGCCGAGCTCTCCTCCAGCCACTCTCACCGGCCTTACTGGATCCCAACAGGGCAAAGCGTGTGAAGAGCCAGCATCAGCCTCAGCCTAGAGCCTTTGTCCGCCCCCCCCCACCACCCCGGGGTGAGGCCAGGGTGGGCAACCCGCCCCCCACCCCGCCGGACATGCAAATTCAAAACCTGATCCCCTGGGGCCCGGGATAAGGCTGAAGGGCGCAGCATTTTCCTCCCCTAGGTTAGGCCCTGAGTTCAACCCCCAGCACCACAGGGTGCCCGGGCACCTCTGGGAGTGCTCCCCTTCATAAAAAAAAAAAAGAGCTGATCCCCTGAGAATCCCCGACATCTGCCACCCCGCCCCTCCTCCTGAGCCCAGTGTTCTTCGTGTGTGTGTCCGTCCTCAGGAAGTGTGTCCGGGTCTAGGTGCCCCTGAGCCCCTCACAATATCTGACTTTCTGCCCAGATCGTGCGGACGAAAGCCGGCTCTCTCCACCCGCCACGCCACGGCAACGGGGGGCAGGGGAAGCCACGGGAAGGGGGGGGGGGCGGAAATAAAACCGTCCTGTGTCCGGAGGGCATGTAACTGCACCCTCGCCCCCACCTACCCGCCATCTCTCATTTCACCCCCTCCTGCTTGGTGGCACCTCGGATTTCTGCAGCAAGGCTGTTTTTATTTAATTTTAATTTTTTTTAGTTTTATTTATTTATTTTATTTTTTTATTGAATCACCACGTGGAAAGTTACAAAGCTTTCAGGTTGAAGTCTCAGTCATACCATGCTCGAACACCCATCCCTTCACCAGTGCACATATTCCACCACCAAGAGTCACAGTAACCCTCCCCCATCCCCCCACCTCCCCAGCCCCCCACCCCACCTGTGTAACTGGTAAATTTCACTGTACTTTCACTTTACTTTGATTACCTTCAATATTTCAACAAAAAACTCACTATAATTGATTTGGAGTTTCTCCCCCCTAAAGTCGATTTGCAAAAAAGAAAGCATTTGATAATTAGTTTTCCATTGCCGAGAATGAAGAGATAAGAGATATGCGAGGCTGCTTTTAGGGGCGGGGGGTGAGGGGGTGGTGCGGGGGGGGGGGGGGCACAGATACCCAGGGCCTCCGAGGGTCGGAAGCTCAGCTCCAGCCCCAGGAAACCCTGCATGGATTTCGGCGTGCTTTCTGCTTTTAGCAGCTGACTCTGCTGCCAGCCCCTCGCTTTCCCCGGCTGCCCATTCACTAGGTACCGGGTGCGGAGGCCAAGGGCGTGTGCCCAGACTGACGGCCGCGTCGCGTCCGGGCACAGGGAGAAGGGGAGAAGGGGGGGCAGGGAGCACTGTGCTGGGGCCCTGTGGCACCCCAGGTGAGGAACAGAAGGGAAACGCCACCTCGGCCCCCCCACATCCCCCGCAGCTGACACCTCCCTCCCGCGGCTGCGAGAACATTCTTCCAAGCCCCTCATGCGTGCATCCCGTGAGCATGGTGGGGTCTGCGGGCCTCCAGCTGGCCTCCGTCTGCCGGTCAGCTGACCAGGCAGCCACGCCCAGGAGAGGGGGACAGGACGGGCAGCGTCTGGGCTCAGCCCACTCACAGGCCTTGGCTTTGCATAATCCCGCCCTGTTCCTCTGTCCCCGCACCCCGGCAGCAGAATGGGCAGGAGCAGTGCTCAAGGGACCACCAGGAGCGGCCCAGGGACCCAAGGAGGCAAGTCCCAAGTGGCCCTAGCAAAAGAGCGAGCCCACCTACACTGCAGCCCGCTCGCAGAGGACGGGGTGGGCGACGGGAGATATAAACCCCTCTTTTATTATTATTATTATTTTTTTCCTTTTGGGTCACACCCGGCGATGCACAGGGGTCACTCCTGGCTCATGCACTCAGGAATCACCTCTGGCGGTGCTGGGGGGACCTTATGGGATGCTGGGAATCGAACCCGGGTCGGCCACGTGCAAGGGAAACGCCCTCCCCGCTGTGCTATTGCTCCAGCCCCTATAAACCCCTTTTTTATATCTTAGCTGTCGTGGGGTTGCCAGGGCCAGAGGGTGGCTGGCACGTGGCATCTGGGGTCAACCCCCGAAGGCACGTTTCCACCCCTTGTACCATGTCTCTGACCCTGACGGATTTTATAAGCTTGTAAAGACCAAAATGAGATGTATTTTTCAAAATAACAGGGTTGTTTTGGGTTTTTTTCTGGGTCATACCTGGCTATGCTCAGGGATCACTCCTGGCAGTGCTCAGGGGACTATATAGGATGCCGGGGCTCGAACCCGGTTGGTCATGTGCAAAGCAAGCAACATCCCCGCTGGATTCTCCCCGCGGCCCCCAAAATAGACACATCTGTGCTCATTGCAGGTTTCTCCCTGACCCCCCGAAACTGGAGATGACCCAAATGGCCCCTCCACGGGCAGATGGTCCAACAAGCCACATGGTGCTCCGGGCCTGGGAAGGACTCCGCGGTCATGGTCCAGTGACAGTCACCTTGACAGACCAGTTTCCCGGTGGGGTGCTGGGAGGCTGGGAGGCAGCAGCGATCTACCCTCACGTCCTGTCCTGAGCACTCGGCTGAGAGCAGTGAACACTTCACCGAGAGGGGAGAAGCCCCACAGGAAGACGGGGTGAAGGCAGACGCCAAGTGGACGTGAGGGGCTGGCTTCCCCCCAGAGGGGGAGACTGAGACAAGGGCTGCAGGTGGGTGTTCCCCCTTTTCGTTCTCTTGCAGTTACCCCGAAAGCATCATGGTGGTCCCGAAGTGACATAGCTCAGGGGGAAGCCCCTCGTTTGAACGGGGGCTACTGGCTTCATGGGGTTATCCGCTTGTTTCTTTGGCTCGGGGGCCACACCCAGCGGTGCTCAGGGCTTACTCCCGGCTCTGCACTCAGGGACCACCCCTAGCAGCGTTCAGGGGACCCAGGGTTCAGCGGTGCCAGGGATCAAACCTGGGTTGGGTGCATGCAAGGCAAGTGCCCGACCTTCTGTACTATCTCTCCAGCTGTTGTCGCTGGGGTTTTATCAAATTGTACTTTTGGGGGCTTGGACCATACCCTGCAATATTCAGGGCCTGTCAGCTTCTCGAAGGAGAGAACTTGAGGGTCCTCTGGGGGTTGGCTGGAGACAGAGGTCAGCCCCTTCCTGCCTGGGTCCTGCTGCGGGTAGCAGGATGGAGCCTGGTTGTTTCCTTTCTTTCTGGCACTTTCCACTACTTACTGCATCTCTGCATTTCCAGATCAACCCCATGACAATGAGCATCTCCTGCTCACGCTCACCCCGGCGCTGAGAAAGGCAACTGGATGTTCATGAACTCACAGGGACAAAAGCAATCAAGTTCAAGTCCCACCTTAAAGTCTAAACCTAGCCACGATCCCAAGAGAAGACTTAGCCGAATAAAACCTGGGGGGCTGCTGTCCTCTGAGCAGTCCTCTCCCCAAAGGCCCGTCACCCACTGGGGAACCGAGCGCGATGAGCTCTGCCTCCCTCCTGGGGCACCAGAACTCACCCCTGCAGCTCTTACAGAGCTACCTACCAGACACACCCTCCTGAGGCTGACTCGGAAGAAATGGAGCAATAGAACAGCGGGCAGGGCACTTGCTCTGCACGCAGCAACCTGGGCTTGCTCCCCGGCACCCCGTATGGTCACCAAGCTCACCACGAGTGATCCCCGAGTGCAGGCGGGAGTCAGCCCTGAGCACCACAGGGTTTTCGGTGCCCTAATCCCCAAGAAAAGAACTCCACTTCCTGCCCAGAGAACGGGGGTTGGGTCACGTGACACAGATGAGGCTGCGCCTCCTGTAGGGGGGGCAGCCTGGAGGGCCAGGCCTTGCAGGGCCTGGGGCACTGTCCTTAGAAGCAGAGCGTCAGGTCTCTTCCAGACTTCTCCAAAGCACCGCTGGACCAGAGGTTTGCAGGAACTGGCCGAACCGCCCAGCTCCAGGCACCCGCGTGGAACGGCTCCTCGCTGGCGCCTATTTCCTTGTTTGTGCGAGAACCAGCTGGGTCCCAAGGGAATCAACTACCCACCTGCTCTCCTCTTCGAGTACAGCACTGATTTCTACCACCCTCTGGAGTCTTAGAAACAAGTCCTGCACTTCCACGGAAGAGGTACTTGAAACATTCCTAAACAAAAAGTCACAGTATCTCAAGGCTGGAAGTGATGGTTCCGCTTCTTTAGGGCCTGACTGTTCAGCAACGCCACCTTTTAATAATAAAAGGAGGGCCGGAGTCATAACACAGCAGGGAGGGCGGTTGCCTTGCATGTGGCAGACCTGGGTTCAAATCCCTGGCATCCCATATGGTCACCCAAGCACCAGGAGTAATTCCTGAGTGCAGAGCCAAGCTAACCCCTGAAACATCACAGGAGTAACCCTTGAGCATTGCTGGGTGAGACCCAAAAAAGCAAAATAATAATTAAAGGAGGGGGTCGGGGGTGTATTGCCGCTAGCACGTCAACACATACCTGTGGGGTGAGTGCATCAGCAGCCCATGGTGCCTTCAGGCTTCCTGATACCCCAAAACTGCCGCTGTGCCTCTGACCAGACCCCAACAACTCGGTACCAAGTTCCCCGAGAAATTAAACAGCCAGAAGTTAGGTATGTGGAAGCCATGCTCATTTAACAGCCTCGTTTCAGAGAGGCATATACAAATCCCGAAACAGCAGCAGTTAATCTCAGACCGCAAGAGGCTGAACAGACCAGGGTAAACTGGGCTGGGGTGGGCCAGCCTGGCGGCCGCCCAATCACAGCCCCTGGCGGCCACCCCACGCCCAGCTGGACTCCACCGTCTCAGGACAGACCTCACTGCAATGCAATCTCCTGAAAATTCAGTTACTCGGGTTTTGTGACTGAAATCTCCAGGCTTTCTTGGGGTGGGTGGGACGGGCTACCTCCCCCCACCCCCCTGTATTTCCAGAAGCCTCAGCAGTCATGTCCACACCCCAAAGCTGCCACCAAGTTAAAAAAGCTGCTCCAGCCTTCCAAACCGTAGTGCACAAAAGGAAAAGGAGAGAGAGACAGAAAGAAAAGTGCCTGCCATAGAGAGAGGCTGAGGGCGGGGTGCTGAAGGTGGTGGGAGGGAAACGGGGGACATTGGTGGTGAGAAATGTACACTGGTGGAGGGATGAACATTGGGTCACTGTACGACTGAAACCCAACCATGAAGTTTTGTAATGGTCTATCTCACAGATATTCAATAAAAAAAATTTAAATAAATAAATAAAAGGAGGCAACTGGAGTGAAAGTACAGCAGGAAGGGCGTTTGCCTAGAACACAGCAAACCGGGGTCTGATCCCTGGCACTCCATGTGGACCCCCAAGCACGCCAGGAGTAACCACTGAGCACTGACAGGTGTGGCCCCAAAGCTAAAAAATGTAAAAGGAGATTATATTAGGGAGTACAAGACAGTGACTAAATATGACCCACAGAGGTTTGTCTGGCCCACCATGCTTTTGAAAAAAAAAAAAAAATCCCATAGCTGTAATTTGTGAGCACAGAGCCAGCAGCAAACCGAAGCCAGAAGTAAACAGAGCCAGCAGAAACGCCAGGTGTGGCCCCAAAACAAACAAAATGCCAGAAGAAAATGGAAATAGGAAAAGCAAATTATAGGGTGAGGAGGGGCACTGGTGGGCGTCAGGTCATCACGGGGCAGCGGATGTGGCCAGAGGCGGCAGAGACGACGCTACTGGACGCCTGGGATCTGCTGGCAGGGCCAGCATTCCCTCTGCTGGTCTGCACTGTTCTTGTGTCTGGCCACTCCCACAGCTCAAAGCAATTCACTACACTACGGAAGAGCAAAAATGCACATCATCTTCGTTTACCTGTTTTTAGGCCACACCAGGCAGTGCTCAAGGCTTGTTCCTGGTTCTGCACTGAGGGGTCACTCCTGGCGGGGCTTGGGAACCAATAGCAAAGCCCCACTCACTGCTCTATTGCTCTGCCCACCCCCCACCCAAAATGCACGTAATCTTAATGCAATCAAAGCACCTGAATTCTATAAAAGCTCCAAGTAAACTATAAACAGGACATTTTTTGGGGGGGCGGGGGGGCTCCTGGGCAGTGCTCAAGGGCCCTATGGGGGAGCACGAGAGAATTCTATACGACCTGTCCTGCTGAGGGTCACTCCCAGGACACCCTGGGTGCTAGGGTATCTCCAGGGACTCTCCTGGCAGCATTCCAGGGTCCAAGGATACACCTAGTGACGCTCAGAGTGCACCTCATACAGTACCGAGGATCAAACTGAGGTGGGCCACATGCAAGACATGCACCTTGTACTATTTCTCTGGCCCTACACAAGAAATCATGAAAATTAATCTGTCATAAAGCAACAAATACTGATCAAACATGTTGTTTTCCATCCAGGTTTGTGAAGGAAATAAGAAAATTGTCCAGCCCATGTTAATTTAATCCAGTATCCAGGGACTGTTAACCATACAGTGAAAAACGAAGAGGCTGATTCGGAGACAGAAGTGGGGCATAAGAGAGGAGGCAGGTTTAGTGCCCGGACCTGCACTTGGAGACTGACAAGCAAGTCAAACCCCTGCACACCATTTAGAAATTGTTCCAAATGTAGAGTCTGGTAGACACTGAAAGCAACTTAACCTGAAAGCAACTTCTTTTCCAAGATGGAGCAATTTATGAGCCACGGGGCAGATTGCAGACTACATAGGTGGTTTCCCATATTGTCACTGTCATCCCATTGCTCATCGATTTGCTCAAGCGGGCACCAGTAATGTTCCCATACTGATACGGTAGGAAATATTCTACTTCATCGCCAGATGAAGCAAAACCTGTAAACTGGTCTTTGTCTTGGCCACCAATAAAGTGACCATCAATCCCTGTGACTGATTCAGTCAGACCTTGTTTATTGCACCACCCCGGGGCATAAAAAAAACATAAGGAGCAATTTAGAAAGCTTTAGATTAGAGGAGGCGGGAGAAAAGCAGGATGGGCCAATGATCTCCAGTTCAAAGCCCAAAACTCTGTCACACTGCATTTCACCCTTCCCGACTGGAACAGTTCCCAGAACCAGTCCCACAACCCGTGGCTACAGACCACACGGCAAGTTACAGCTTACAGACCCTTGTTAAAAAAAAAAAAAAAAAAAAAAAAAGTCCCAGTATACAGAGATCACAGACCCCTAGATATTCCTGGGCAGAGCAATCTTTGAGGTGCTGCGCCAAGTTCCCGGGCTGGCCGGCGGCCTCTGAGCGTCCTGGCGTCCTTATTCAGTACTCGGGAAACGAGGTGTCCACTTTGGCCGCCCAGGCCATGAGGCCTCCCGCCACGTCCTGCACGGGGTGCGCGTCCAGCTCCCCGGCTGCACTCCAGGCCTGTAGGATCTGCACGGCTTTCTGGGAGTCGTTGCCCAGCTTGCAGATCACGTAAACCGGGAGGCCGGTCCCGTCCTGCGCGCCCGGCCGTGCTTCCCGGATGGCCTCTCCCAGGAGCTGCAAGCTGGCTGCGTCCCTCCGTTCCAGGTGTTTCAGGGGGATGTGCAGGGCATGCGGCAGCCGGCAGATGTCCACCTCCACCTGCGGCCTCACGTCCAGCAGCACGTGGGGCACCCCGGCGTCCAGCAGCTGCTTGTAGTCGGTGACGGAGACGCGCTGGTCGGGGCGCAGCAGCTGCAGGGGGCGGCACTTGTCGGTGGCCGCCGCGCCGCAGAAGGCCTCGTAGTCCTGCAGGGCCGTCACCGTGGGCCGCTCGCCGCACGCCGCGCAGTCGGGGCTGCGGCCACGGAGCCGGATGGCGCGGAACTGGCCGCCCAGCGCGTCGAAGAGCAGCAGGCGGCCGCTGTAGGACGGGCCGAGCCCCGCGGCGATCTTGAGCACCTCCAGCGCCTGCAGGCAGCCCAGGACGCCCGTGACCACGCCGAGCACGCCGCCGTCGGCGCAGCTGGTCACCGTGTGCGCGGGCGGCGGCGCGGGGAACACGCAGCGGTAGCAGGGGCCGCCGGCGTGGTGGTACACCGTGAGCTGGCCCTCGAAGCGCAGGGCGCTGGCCGACACCAGCGGCCGGCCGGCCAGCACGCACGCGTCGCTCACCAGGTAGCGCGTGGGCACGTTGTCCGAGCAGTCGGCCACGACGTCGTAGCGGCGGACCAGGTCCAGCGCGGTGGCCGGCGTCAGCGCCTGCGCGTAGGGCACGCACTCCACGGCCGAATTGAGGCGGCGCAGCGAGGCGGCGGCCGAGAAGGCCTTGGCCTGGCCGGCCAGGTCCTCGCCGTGCAGCACCTGGCGCGCCAGGTTGCTCACCTCCACGACGTCGTAGTCCACCAGGCCCAGGCGGCCCACGCCGGCCGCGGCCAGGTACTGCGCCAGCGGGCAGCCCAGCCCCCCGCAGCCCACCACCAGCACGGACGCGGCGGCCAGGCGCAGCTGGCCGGCCACGCCGAGCTCGGGCAGCACGAGCTGCCGGCTGTAGCGCAGAATCTCTTCCCGGGACAGGGCGGCCTTGGGGGGCAGCGGCGACACGGGCACCGGCCGCTCCGGCCCCTGCTCCGCCGACAGCGCCGTCGCCAGCCTCTGCCGCAGCGAGCTCAGCTCCTCTTCGCGCCGGGCCACTTCGGCCTGCAGCGCCAGGACCTCGGCGCGAGCAGCCATGGCGGCCTCCCCCGGAAGTGGCCGCCGAGGGCAGTTCCGCTTCCGGTCGTCCGGTTTCCGGAGGGCGGTCTCCTAGCAACCGGGATAAACCAAAGGGATTCCCTGTCCGCCCCGGAAGTGGTGCTGCCTGTGCCTAGATCCCCCGAGGCCGCCTCCAGGCTCCCGAAGAAAGAGGAAAGGGTCCTGAAGGCTTCCAGAGAGAGCCACCGGGGAAGAGCAGCCCAAGCGCGGACCCACTCCCCCCGCGACCTCGCGTTGGTACCGCCCGACCCGCCCACTTCCCATCGCCGGCTTACGTACTTCCGCTTCCGGCGGCTCGCGCAGTTCCGCCATGGCCTCCGAGGGAGCTCGGCGCCCCGCTCCTAAGGCTCGCGGTGCGGGGCCGGACAAGTACTCGGTGCTGCTGCCCACCTACAACGAGCGCGAGAACCTGCCGCTCATCGTGTGGCTGCTGGTGAAGAGCTTCTCCGAGAGGTAGCGGCCCCGCGCGAGCGCCCCGCCGGCGTCCCGGCCCGGGGGGCGGCAGTTGGCGGCGCGCGGCGGCTCTGCGGGGGCCGCCGGGTCTCGGGGGGCCTCCTGCGGGCCGCCTGGGGGAGCAGCCGGGGGTCCCGGGGGTCCCGCCCCGGCTCGGGCGCTCGTCCCCGCCCCTGGGGAGGTTGAGTCCTGCGTTCGCCCACCCCGCTGGTTTTATTTGTTGTCTGTTTGGGGGGCTGACCCCCTGGCGCGTCTCGGTCGCCGAGGCTCCGAGTCCCACCCGGCCGGGCCGTCGCGATCGGCGGCGGGAGCCGGGCGGAGCGAGCGCCGCCTCCCCGCCCCCGGCCGCGGCTTATGTAAGCCCGAGGGAGGCGGCCGGGCCGGGCGAGCCGCGCCGGGCCGTGGGGACGCAGCCAGCGTCGGAAGGGGGTCGCGTCGCCTGCCCTCCCACCCGGCTGCAGGAAGCCCCGCTCCTCGGACGCAGCGTCTTGCCCCCTGGGTGCCCGGGTTGGGGTCGTGCCTTTTCCCCCCTCCTCCTTCTCGGGCCCTGGATGCCCCGGGATGACGCGTGGCTCCGCGCTTGGGAATTCCTCCCGTGCAGTGCTCCCGGGAGCCCGTGCGAGGCCGGTGCCCTGCCCGCTGCGGCGCGGCTCCGGCCCCCGACGTGTCCGTAGCTCATTCCGGGCCCGCCCCAGGCTCGGAAGGTCGTTTCCGAAACCTCGGCCGGCCGGTGGTTGGGTTGGGGTTTGTTGTTTTGGTTGGTTGGTTTTGGGTTCTTGTCACGCTTGGCGGTGCCCAGGGTTTGCTCCTGGCTCTGTGCTCAGTGTGGGCGGGGCTCAGGGGACCCTAGTGGGGTGCCGGGGATCGAAGCCGGGTCGTGCGGGGCGGTTATTAGTCTAGCTGGGGCGAACTCGTGCTTTTTGTTGATGTGTGTATGTGTGTTTCCGATATTCTTTGACCTTCCTAAATGGGATGTGAGGCTTTTGGGGTCAAGCCTCTGGCTCCGCGCGCCCCCCGGCCCCGGGAAAGGCTTCTTGGGGTGAGCGTTGAAACGCGGTGACTGTAGGAAGTAGAGCTCGGCGGTGCAGTTGCGGGCGGCGGGGCTGGGGTGAGGACCCGGCTTGCCTGGCGGAGGGAGAGTTGGGGGCCGCATCCCGGCTTGCTAGTGGCCCTTTGAAGGAGCTGGTGTCTGTCTGCGCGTCCAGCGGGTCCCCGGTGTTTTCTTTTTATCGTTCGTGCTTCCTGCCTCCCCCCATCTGTTAGCCTGGTATTCCTTTAAGCTCCTTCCAGGCCCGAGAAATACTTGCCCGTCTTGTTCCTTCCTCTTCCCAGCATCTCTGGTGTTTAGGTTTCTAAGTCGTGCAGCGTGGTTTCTGCAGAGAATCTTTTGGTTTTGAATGGACCGGAGCACAGTGCAGAGAGCAGCTAATTCTCCTGCAGATGCGATGGGATTCCTTCGCTCCCCCCTCCCCCCCCGGGAGGCGGCCCCAGGTGGGTGGGTGTCGGAGGTGGGCGAGGGAGTGGGTGTGCTTATGAATGACTCCCGCTGCCTTTGAAGAGCGTCCTGAAGTCTGACAGGTCTTGACTTGTAGAATCCAAGGCCCTGGGAAACTGCAGTCTGCGCCGCTGGCGGGCTACTTTCACTTTTATCCCAGGGAGCTGGCTCTGGCCTCTTTTTTTTTTTTTTAAGTGCACTTTCTGATTCACTTCCTTGCTTAAGGCAGCTCCAAGAGGAATCAGAACGCCTGGTTTTGTGTGGACTCTGCCCCTGTTTCTTAAGGCTCCCAGTGAAATTAATAAGGACGTCCTTTAGGAGAGGTGGTTGGGGGATGCGAGTGGGAGTGAGCGGAGATTGAAGGAAACTGCGTGCACATACATGGTTGACTGATCATTTTGAGCAGTGTTGGAAGTATTTGGGGGGTGGAGGTCATGCCTGGCCCGTGGTAGGGCTTACTCCTGGTTTTGTGCTCAGGAATCACCTTACAGCTGTTCTAGGAGCCACCATATGCGGTGAGTGAAATGGGTGGCCTCGAGCAAGGGGAGCGTCCTGCCCCTGGGCTCTCCAGCCCAGTGGAAGTCTTTCGACACTAGTTCACCTTGAAGGGTATGATAAAGTTTATGACTAAAATAGGGGCAGAGCAGATTGTGTCACCACGCTAAATTGTTTTTTAAGGTTGAAATCAAATCAGATTTCCTCCTTTGTTGCTTAAATTGGTTATAAATTAAATGAGACAGACTAACCAGATGTTCAGCCTGTTTTAATTGCCTTTTAAACATACTTTTGAAATCTATGCTATTTTATATGAAGGTTGCACCATTTTATTATCAGAGAGAAATAAAATTTGGCTTGTTCTTCAAAGAGCCCATGTTGTTCCTTGAAAGTATACTTTCTCTCTTTCCCCTCACATCTAAGTTTCAATAAAAGTTTCCTTGTTTCTCTCACACACACACACACACACACACACACACACACACCACCCTACAAAAGCAAAGTAGGTAAATGAAATTTAATGAGTGCTGTTTACATATATATTTTTCTATGTTGTGGGGGTTTTTTTATACTAATATTTGTACTTTATTTATTTCTTTATTTTGGTCACACCCAGCGATGCTCAGAGGTTGCTCCTGGCTTTGCACTCAGGAATTACTCCTGGCAGTGCCTGGGGGACCTTATGGGATGCCAGGGATCGAACGAGGGTCGGCTGCGTACAAGGCAAACGCCCTCCCCGCTGTGCTATCGCTCCAGCCCCCATGTTGTGGGGATATTTTTAAGAGCATCTATTCTGTGGGGGAAAAACACCAGAACCCGGTGGGGCTTCCTGCAGGCTGTGCACCAGGAGAGCAGGGCGTGAGGGAGTGGGTGGGGGCTGGGGCTGGCGCGAGCCCTGCGGAGATGCACCTGCCGATGCCTCGGGGTCAGAGCGTTTCCAGCAGCGTGCCAGTGTGGAGGTGAGGCGCTAATGAGCTTAATAATTGATGCTTTTCTTGGTGATTGAATAAGGCAGTATATTTCTACTTCATTAGTGGGGAGTTGGTTATTTTCAAAAGCCTGAAGTTTAAGATGTGAGAAAACATTTAAGAATACTGTTGAATATTTAAGAAAATATTTGTTACTCGGAAATAGTGTTAACGCTTTAAAAAACATGGATGTAAATTTAGTTTGTTTTTTTGTTTTCTGTTTTTTAGTTCAATCAACTATGAAATTATAATCATAGATGACGGGAGCCCAGATGGAACAAGGGAAGTTGCTGAGCAGCTGGAGAAGATCTACGGCTCTGACAAAATTGTGAGTCCCACAGCTTTGCCGTGTCTGTCCCTGTCTTTCTGTGGGGAAGGCGAGTGGCGAGCAGTGATGGTGCTCGTGCCTGAACCCGGGACCAAGCCGTGACTTGTACATCGGCGTTCAGATGGGTTTTTCATTGCGCTTGTGGCTTCACATACTTCTGACCACTGCATTGATTGTTTTACATCACAATTGTGAGCAAGTTGATGAGCTGGGTTTTGTGTTTGGGGGGGGGGGCACACCCAGAGTGCTCATGGCTGAGGGACCTGAGGCTGGCAGTGGGGACCATATGTGGTGCCACAGATTGACCTGGGGTCTCCAACACATATGAAGCAAGTGCTTTAACCACTGTACTCTTTATTCAATTATTTATTTATTTTATTTAATAAATTGGACCCCTGGTGCCCATCGGTTATTTATAGCCAAATGTACTCTTTTTTTTTTCCCCAGCCTTGTTTTATTGTCCTTTGTTTTTTGTCTATATCTTGTGCTCTGGGCAACTTCCAGCTTGGCGCTTAGAAGACCCTGGGTGCCCAGGACCAAACCCAGGGCTTCCACTGACAAAAGTTTGCCCGGCACCTTGTGAGCCATCCCCTTACACCTGAATGATTTGGTTTATACAAAAGATTCTGCCAGTTACTTTTCTTAAGGGCAAAGATTAAAGCTCGATAGTGAATTCACAGGCCATTACAGTGTTAGGCAGCTATGAGAAATACGTCTCAGGGGCTGGAGCTATAGCACAGCGGGGAGGGCGTTTGCCTTGCACATGGCCGACCCAGGTTGATTCCCAGCATCCCATGTGGTCCCCTGAGCACCGCCAGGAATAATTCCCGAGTGCATGAGCCAGGAGTAACCCTCGTGCATTGCCAGGTGTGACCCAAAAAGCAAAAAAGAAAAAAAGAAATAATTCTCAATCTTTTTTTCTTCTTTAGCAAGGAATTCTCTATTAGCAGAGAATACTACTTATAGCCAGGAGAGGCTGCTATTTTCACGTGAAGCCCCGATGACTTTCCAGCGCCCCTAGCATCTTGTTTTTGCCTGTAGAATAGTCTGTCGGAATAGAATGAGCCTGAATCTCCAGAGCTCTCGCAGCCTCCTGCCCCCACTTTTTGCCGGGTCAGTGTAGAGTTCATTGTGTATACATAATGGCTACATACATTTTATTACATTTTTGACAGATTTCTGCTTTGTTCATTGCTTTGGATTTATAAGTCCAAACTTGAGAGCTCCACTTCGGATAATTCTTGGTGTGAATCATACAGATCTAAGCTGAAAACTTACTCTAGGGGCTGGAGTGATAGCACAGCAGGGAGGGTGTTTGCCTTGCACGCGGCTGACCCAGGTTCAATTCCCAGCCCCCCATATGGTCCCCTGAGCACCGCCAGGAATAATTCCTGAGTGCAGAGCTAGGAGTAACCCCTGTGCATTGCTGGGTATGACCCAAAAAGAAAAAAAAAAGACGTATTCTAAGCATTAAGTATTTTTTCGTTTATTCAGATTAATTTATTCAGTCTCTTGGCATCAGAACCCCATGATCCCTTGATCCGGGGAGCCGGCTCTAGTCTGGGATGTCTAGAAACAGTTCAGAATTTGACCAGTGAGGTGCTAAGAGGAAGGTACCCCACCCCCAAGTGGCAACCAAAAGCGACTCTGGTTCTTGTTCAGTGTCCTTCTGTGGACATTTGCCTCTTCCCCTGAAACAGGTCTGGTTATGAGTAAGCCTCCGGTAGTCTGCATTTCACAGAAGTGTCAGTTACGCACTGTCAGAAATAGCCACCCAGTAAGCTGGTCTGTCCCAGTAAGCTCCATGCAGGTGGCGGAGACGTTGGTAGGTGGGCAGAGTTGAGGCTGTGCTCTCTGTACGTGGTGAATGTCACCTGTGCTAGACGTCCCCCTGCCTGGCTCAGGGCGGTGAGCTACCTCGAGCGCTCCTGCTGCCGCTCCTCGAAGGCCCGCCGAGCCCTTTGCTGCCCCTGGCAGCCATCCATTATGATGCCTCATCGGCAGTGCCTTGGTACTGCCCATGGAAATTGCCAGACCAAGGCCCCTGGTACCCATCGGTTATTTATAGCCAACTGGGAGAGGCCTTGGTGTGCAGTCTGGAAACTTCCATCTGACGCTCTTTTGAATGCTTGTCTCAGAGCAGCCCCACCTCAAACTGACTGACCTTAGAGGGGTGCCTACTGAGTTGACCCTTTCAGCTCCTTTTTTCCATTAACCAGTAAAATCAAGATGAGAAAATTAATGCTATCCTGGGTTTCCTGTAGTGAGAGCATTTCTTCATTATTTTGAATCTTTGAAATAGAGGCATCTTTTTTTAAAATAGGCCAGGTCGGGAGTAACACTGGCTTTTAAGTAACAGGTGTTAAGCGGGAGGGGGTGGGGGAAGGAAGAGGGAAAAAACCACTGTTGCAGCCTCTGTTGAAACCACTGGTTTCTACTTTGCAGGTAAAGTCCTGTGCTTTGCCAGCCAGCGTTCTAGGCTGCCTGAGTGTCTCCCCCAGCCCCCCCCCCAAAAAAAAAACAGGCTAAAACTTGGAGTTTCACTGGCAAAACGTGAAGTCATGGGCCTGAAAGATAGTTCGTGACAGGGCGTGTGCTGTGCACATGTCGGTCTGGGTTCCGTCCCCCGCACCTCGTGGTTCCCCGAGCCTGCTGGGGGTGACAGTGCAGACAGGGCCAGGAGCAAGCCCTGAGCACGGCGGGGCCTCCCCCTCTCGCCCTCCCAAAGAGAGAATGAGAAGGCAGAGGCACTGTCTGAGGCCTCTGGCTAGTCACGAATGACAGGGCCAGCCTCAGGAGCACTGAGAGGAGGCGCTTGCGCACACACTTTCTTTTCTTTTCATGGTTCTCCTTCCCCCACCCCCGTCTGAGATCAGATCAGTTCCGCTCTACTTTGTGGTGGTTCCGTAGTGGGGTGCAAACAGGTGTTCTTCCTCCCAGAGCCCCCCAGAGCGTTGGATCCTTTGACATTGTGATTTATCCAAAGTCTGACAGTTGGGACTGCGGTCACATTGGTCTGCCGCACTCGAGCTGAGATTTCTGCCCTTGAGCATCTGCGGAGTCTCTGTCCCTCACTCACCTCCCCGGAAGCAGAAGCCACCGGCATTCAGCATCTCCAAACCCTCCCTCAGATTGGCTGAGACTCCTCCCGCTGGGATCCTGTGGGATTCCGTCTCGTGTTCTCTGCTTCCTGCCCAGCCCTCCCGCAGCGCCTTCCGAGTGTCGGGGTTCCCACCGGCACTTGCTCGAGGCACTGTCGCTTTCTCTCTCTGACTCCTCAGGGGCCTTCAGCCTCTGTCCACTGGCCAGTTCCAGAACCCCTCACATTTCCGGTGTTGGCTCTGCCCAGCCTGCCCTCTCCACGGCATATTGGTCACAGTTCCACCGACAATAAACCCTTGGCCACTTAGGGTCACTGTTTCTGGAGGACAGGACTAGGCAGAGGACACAGCTGGACACAGGGTTTTCTACTCGGTCTGACTCTGACTGGGGCTGACCCTCGTCTGAGACATGGGGCCTCGTCCACACTTGCTGCCGGTCGACAGTTTGTATTATTTGCACCTGATGCCAGTTGATTTAATAGTTTTGGTGCTTGAAACTCATTCTTGATTTTTTTTCCATTGCCTTTTTGCACTCATGACAAAGGTCTGAGAAATTCTGGTTTAGCATTTCATTTTAGACACTTCTGACAGTTGTTTGTAACTCATCAAAAATCAACTGTTGGGGCTGGAGCGATAGCACAGCGGATACCGCCAGGAGTAATTCCTGAGTGCAAAGCCAGGAGTAACCCCTGTGCATCGCCAGGTGTGACCCAAAAAGAAAAAATCATCTGTTGGTTCTGGCTGTGCTGGTTGTGATCCCTGTTTAATTTTTTAAAAATCCAGAAGAAAGGGCAAGGCTGAACAATAGAGCTGTGGTTTAAGATTTTATAAAAACAAAACTATAAAAAGGCAGTTTTGACAGGAAGGAAAGGGAAAGACGAAACCTTTGTACTGCTAGACAACCCTCCCGTCTTCTGGGCTGGCGAGAATGAGGCGAGGCCATCCGGGCAGAGGGACAGGCTCGGGCCAGCAAGCTCTCACCAAGGGACTGAGGAACAGGCGTGCCTCTCAGGTTTCACGAAAGGGTAGAGCGCGTGCACTGTCCTGTTTTTCTAGGAAGGAGTCAGTAGGTCACCTTTCAAATGATAAACACAATCATAGAAATCCATCATTTCCACGCAGGTCTCTGACGGGGGGCCAGGGGGCAGCGGGGAGACGCAACCTGTGGGGTCAGGAAGTGGGAGAGGTCAGAGCATCCGACTTGCAAGCCGCTGGCCCCCCTTCCCAGACCTTTGCCCAGAGTATCCCTGAGCACAAGGTCCGGAGCAAACCCTGAGCCCTGTAAATGTCTTTTTTACTTAGAAAAACAGATGCTCGGCATTCTCTGCTTTAAGATCGGAGTTGAAGGCAGCCATAGGCCTACCGGCATTTGTGTGAATAAATAGTAAAACAGTAACCCACCATTTTTTAGGTTACTTGTGTTTGAAATGTCATTTCTTTTTTACAGCTTTTAAGACCACGGGAGAAGAAGTTGGGCCTCGGTGAGTGGAGCCCCTCTCCCCACCCCCATCCCTGACGTGCTCCTGATGTAGGATGGTTCCCCGAGTGCAGTCACCCGTGGGCCTTCCGTAGGGCCTTGGTGGTAGCCAGTGGTTTAATGTGAGTTGTCGGAGCCGCCATGAGCCTGAGAGAGGAAACGTGGGCCGGGCCTCTGCTGCGGGTGGAGGGAGCACCAGGGAGGCCTCGCAGATGCGGAGCTGCCGGAAGCTGCTTTTGCCCGAGGGATGCTGGGGTTGGGGTTGCCCAAGGGCCCCGGAAGCGGCGATGGGGGAGCAGTCAGGACTGGAGCCCGCAGGGCTGGAAGGTGCCCTGCGTTGGGAGCAGAGAAGGGAGCGGCCGGAGGGACCCAGGAGGGTGTCTCGTGCAGGGCGAGTCCCTGCTCCCGCCAGAGTGCTCAGGATACGTCTTGACAGTGGTTCGGTTTGAAAAAGCTTTCTCCCCTGAAGCAGAGGGGTGATCTGGGAGTCTCCCGTGAGCGGGGTCTCCTGACGAGCAGTCGGGGCGCCTGTTTCTGCTGCCCTTGGGGGCAGGGAGCAGTGTGTGGACGCTGAGCATCAGCTGTTGGGCGGACCCTCGGGTCCTTCGCAGTATCGGATTCTGAATGAATGAATCGCAGTTTCTTGGAGTCGAAATAACCTGGAGACCAGGAAGACCAGCCGAGGGTCCAGGGGCTGCGGAGTCCCTTTTCTGACAGCCAAGTGCTGGGTTCAGCCCAGGGCCCGTACCCGGGCCTTCCCAGCACACCCACCTGGATAGTCGCACGCCCCCGCGCAGGCCAGAAGACTCGGCGGCCTGGTTTGTGCGCTCTGGAGGGTTGCACGAGACAGTGCAGGGGTCTCCAGGCCCGCGCTGGCCGCTGTCTTCCCGTCCAGGTCCTAAGCATTTCTGAGCAGGAAGTGACCGGAGCTGTGCTTCCGGCCCCCAGTACGGAACATGGTGCTGAAGCCGAGCCCGGGGGTTCCCAGCCGTGCCAGCCTGCAAGGGGACAGGGCTGAGGCTTGAGCACACGTTGTGGAGACACTGGCCGCTGTTTCCTGTGGAAACAGGCCAGAGGAGAAAGCGGTGCCTGGGGCCTAGAGATTGGGTGGGAAACAGTGAGGGATGTTTTTGATCCCAGTTGGGTGTCGTTACACAGAAGTGTTTCTCAGCCTTCTCTTCCGAGTGAGGCCCCTTGGGCCTTGCTTCCCTTGTGACTCCTGGCCCACTTGCTGGCCCCTTGGGCTTGTCCTGTGATTCCCCCATTTATGCAGTTTGGATCTGTCATACCTTACAATATAGGGGTCCATGAGGGGCCCCACGTCTGTTGAGAAGTGTTGTTTTTGTTTTTAGGAGGCCGTTCCCAGCAGTGCTCAGAGCTTATTTTTAGCTCTGTGCTCAGGAGTCCCTCCTGGCGGAGGAGCAGAGCTGGGTTAGCCACATTCGGAGCAAGCACCCTCCTCACGGTGCCTGTCGCGTGTCGTAATGGGCATCATTTTCTCTCTAGGAACTGCCTATATTCATGGAATGAAACATGCTACAGGGAACTACATCATCATCATGGATGCTGACCTCTCACACCACGTAAGGGGGCTATTTCTTTATGGCGTTTCGTGGTCCACATGTGCCTACCTTACTGACTTTGTTTTTTTTCTAAATTTCAGCCAAAGTTTATTCCTGAATTCATTAGGTGCGTATTTGTAATCTTTGAAAGAATTATGAGTAGTTTATTTTGATTTTGGACAAATTTTTGCATTTTACATTTAATGCAAAGGACACATGCTATTCTAATTGTGCTACTAAAAATAAAGCCACCATCAGGACCAGGAGACACCTTGGGGCTGGTGCTCCTATCTGGCCTGGGGGAGACCGGGGTTAATCTCTGGCACCCATGGTCCCCTCGGCACACCAGGTGTGGCCCAAAGCAATGAGTAAAACCACTGTATGATAAGACACGTAGTTCATATAGACACTGTAGTTTATGTAGTTTTTATCTACATAGTGGTTTATCATTTCTATAGTTTGGTAATTATAGTCCAGTGTAGAATAGATATGTTACTGGAATTAGAGTGTAGATATGGAATAAGTGTTTCAGGAACCCCAAGGAAGTAAGCAACACACAATTTCTTCAATTTTGTTTTGGGAGAGCTACACCCTGTGGTGCTCAGGGTTATTCCTGGCTCTCCGCTTAGGGATCACTCCTGATCATACATGTACTGGGGGATTTGAATCTGGGACATTCCTGTGCAAGAGAAGCGACTTAATCCGTCTGTCTCTGTCTGTCTTTTACTAATTTCAGACCACAAACCCCATGACCTCACAACTTCCCCGTGACTTGGAAGTACATTCTCTGTCTGCAATCCCATAGACCACACAGAGCACAGTTTTCCCGTGTCCTGGAAGTCCATTCTCTATCATGTATAATTCCACAGGGTGCAGCTTCCCTGTGACATGGAAATGCCTTCTCCATCATACAGCCCAATAAACAGCAAGGATCTCTTCTAGAAAGCCAGAGGGCCCATTTTCAGAGATTTGCCAACCTAATTCATTTGTATTAAAGTGTGGTCAATGGGGCTGGAGTGATAGCACAGCGGGGAGGGCATTTGCCTTGCACGTGGCCGACCTGGGTTCGATTCCCAGCATCCCATATAGTGCCCTGAGCACCGCCAGGAGTAATTCCTGAGTGCAGAGCCAGAAGTGACCCCTGTGCATCGCCGGGTGTGACCCAAAAAGCAAAAATAAAGTGTGGTCCAGTTTATAGGTACTAAAACTAGTATTAGTAAGGCCAGAGAGACAGCACAGTGGCTAGTATGCTTGCAGTGATGCAGCCGGCCCAGGTAGGCTCCCCGGCACCCCACATGGTCTCCGCACATCACCAAGAGTGATCCTTAGCACAGAGCCAAGAGCAAGCTGAGTACTGCTGGGGTGTGTCCCCCGCCAGTGTATTTGATAGGATTCACTGCCTGTTTCAAGGAGACTTTGAAATTGAACTTTTGTAGATATGGATGATCTGGTCCTAACAAAGGCATCTTAATGAGCAATGAAAAGAATGTAGTGTAAGTGTTGGTGGAGAGTATAAAATTATATTTGCAGGTTTACGTGATTCTTAGAAAACCCAGTTAATCTCAGGTTACCCATAACACCACTCAGAAAATGAGCTCCCAAACTGTCGTGACTGTGAATGCCGACAGGACAACATAAACGCCGGGTGGGAGGGAGCAGGAGAGCACAGCGGGCAGCGCCATGCCTTGCAGCTGCTGACCATGTGCCCTGAGCACAGAGCCAGGAGTCTGAACACAGCTGAGCGTGTCCCCAAAAACGTAACAAGCAGGTGAACTCAGCTCGGGGGCAATAGTCCCACCTCTGCCCGCCCTTCGGACTCTGTGGTCTCTCCCCTCAGCCTGGGCCCCTCCACTCGACTCTGGCCAACACAGGAGCACGCCTGTTGTTCCCCGGTCACACAGAACGCTCTCCCTTTCTCTGGACCCATTCGTGTCTGACTGTCTCATTACCCATTTGTCAGAATTTTAAAATGTTGGGAGCCGTATGTCCAGCACTAGTCACAGGGCAGGAAATGGCCACGCTGAGTATTGCCGGAGGAAGAGTGATGGCTACAGTCTCCTCGGAAAACATTTTTCATGGTTCCTGCTGGAGTTCAGGGTGTTTGTTTGGGCATTTCCCTTCCTTTAGGAAGAGCCCTAAGCACCAGGCCACACTCTGGACTCCTGCTGGGAGCAGAGATACCCGAAGTGGACACCCCATAAGAGCATCTGGGCTCGGTCAGGGGCACGGTTCCGCAGCTCTGGAGAAATCTCTGGCCTTTGGGATGCTCACAGCCTCTGACGCATGTTTCACTGACTATACGCAAGTGGCTGAGCGTAGCATGTGGACTTCCAGTTTTGTCCAGGTCAGAAGAGCTGTGTATGGCTTCTTTTTGTGTCTATGTGGATTCTTTATGTGAACGACGAAGAAAAGCGTTTGAAGGGTTACCTTTTGGCCATGCTGTCTCCTCCAGGGGCTAGAGCAGGATGGACGGGAATTAGCACAATTCATGCTTCTATTATCTGCATTGCAGATATTTGCAGGATGGTTTCACAGAATGCAGAGTCAGTAAAATAGCACTTGTCTGAAGCTTAAGGATCCAAAGATGAGATGTTAAACTCTCCTGAAAGTGAAAAATCTTTAGTAGTATGAATCATCTGTGTTCTTGGCATTCCGTGCATCAGCGAGTTTGAGGAGCTCATGAAACAGACTTGTGAAAGCTTGATCGCTTTTCCTAATTGACAGCTTTTTTTTTTTTCCCCACAGGAAGCAAAAGGAGGGTAATTTTGACATTGTCTCTGGAACTCGCTACAAGGGAAATGGAGGTGTATATGGCTGGGACTTGAAAAGAAAAATAATCAGGTACATACATGTTGTAAAGCAGCCTTTTGGTCTAATGGTTGGAAATACATTTATAACAGGCATTGGGATGAAATTACCATGCTGTCTTGGGATCTGTGGTATGTCAGATTGTAGCCCGAAAGAAATATTACCTGATTCTGATGAGAGTATATTGTCTATTTTTCATTAAGGTTGAAACACTATAAACCTTTGAACCTTGGCAGGAAAGGCAGTTCAGCTAAATACATTCTATTGGACTTCCCCTCTTTTTCGGGGAGGTGCCGGGAGGGGGGGGGGGAATGGGGACAAGTTAGTCTCCCAGGCGGTGCTCAGAAACCCCAGGAACCCTCCCAGTAATTCTCAGCCAACCAGGCCCGGGATCTCCTGGGCCTCGAACCTTCAGGGCCACACCAGTCAGTGCTCAGGGGATCATGTAGGACCAGGGATCAAACCTGGGTCAGCTAGAGGCAGGGGATGTACCATAGCCTCCTACTGTCTCTCTCTGCTGAAAGGCTCAAGATTTTGTCCAGTAGTTGGTTATTGGCTAGGCTGGGGCGTCTTGTTTCTCCTGCCTCTGGCCTCTCGCCTTTGGCGAAGCTGGACAAGCTTGCTTTCTTGGCTTTTTTTTTTTTTCCTTTTTATTGAATCACCATGAAAAATGTTACAGAGCTTTCAGGTTTCAGTCTCAGTCATACAGTGATCAAACCCCCATCCTTTCACCAGTGCCCATGTTCCACCACCAAGAACCCCAGTATACTTCCCATCCCACCCCCCACCTGTGTGGCTGATGATCTTCACTTTATTCTCTCTATACTTTGAATACATTCAGTATTTCAACAGAAAACTCATTACTTGGAATTTTCCCCAACAATCAAACCTGTGCGCCCCGTCACTGCAAGCTCATACCTCTGGCTAGTGGGCTCTATAAGATGGCGGCCGCCACGTGGCCACTACGTGGCCGCCACCGCCAACATGGAAAGAAAAGGCCGAGGGAGAAAAGCCTCTCCCCTCCCGGGCAGCATGGGGTCATAGCTCAGTTCACAGTCTAGATGCATTTCTGTAAGAAGCCGCCGGGTGCCAAAAGCGGTTGGTAGGCCGCCGGGATCATAGTCTTTCAGGAGCAGAGGAGCCGTTCCGTGTGCGGCCGCTCTGGGTCTCGTCTGGGCAGAGAGCACCGCTTTCTTGGCATTTGAAGGGCAGCGTCCCATGGTATCAGGGAACAGTTGTAAGGCCTCCTGAGGCTAACAAGGAATTGATGTTTCTATTAAAGGGAAATAGAAACTGCCTCTCGGAGGGAAGACCTGACCCACAAAGGACTTAAGATGACCATGACCGTATTATTTGATCTGTGTCACCTGCTTTTCCGGGTGGCTGGAATTCTTAGGTGTCTATAGCTCTGTCTGCAAAGGATCTGTCTGGGTTACTGCTTTTTAGAAAACAGCACAGGCAGGTTCTTGGTTTGCCTCAGTTATGGAACCTTGGGCAAGTTATTTGAAGCCTGGGTGATGTCCAGTCTTCAGTGAAATGAAGAGATTGGGTCAAGTTGCTTCCCGGCTCTGCACCGGGAGAGGCCTGCACTTGCTCCGGAGGACTGCTTAGCCCACCCGGCACAGCCAGGATCACCCCCAGCACCAAGCGCAGGGTAGCATCTGAGCACTGCTGGACTTGACCCCACCCAAGCCCCAGGCAATGGGCTTGCAATCTGGCCGTGCCATCTCCATTGCAAAGCCTTTCTAGGGAACTCGGAAGTGAGGCCAGCGCTTCAGGATCCTGTCTGCAGCAAGGACAGAGACTGACAGGCCAATGGGTTTGTCCATTGCAGCTCTTGTTTCAGTGACACAGGCCGCACTGCGGTTGAATCCCATCCTTGTTCTGTTGCATTCCTGGGCACTGCAGGGTTTAGGTTTTGTTTACAAACTGAAGATTTGTGGCAACCTCAAGTCCGTGTTATTTACCTACCCACAGGTGTTCATTGTTTCTTTTACTTTTTTTTTTTTTTTTTTTTGGTTTTTTGCTTTTTGGGTCACACCCAGCAATGCTCAGGGGTTGCTCCTGGCTTTGCACTCAGGAATTACTCCTGGCAGTCCTTGGGGGACCATATGGGATGCTGGGGATCGAACCCGGGTCTGCCGCATGCAAAGCAAATGCCCTACCCGCTGTGCTATCACTCCGGCCCTGTTTCTTTTACTTTTTCTGTTGCTTTGGTTCGGGTTTTTGTTTTGTTTTGACACATCTGCTAGTGCTCAGGACTTATTCCAGTCCTCTGTGCTCAGGGTCACACCTAGTGCTTGGAACATAAGTAGCACCGGGGTCAACTGGGCCTGTCATGCACCTTCATTCTCTATTATCGCTTGGGTCCTGTGTGCCTGTCAGTCTAATTAAGACATGCTGTACTGTTTAGACACAGTTGCACACCTAGCGATTCCCTTGAGCCACATTGACGCAACTCTGTGTTGGGACCCACACACCCTTGCTGAGAGCTGCAATCTCTGAGGGGCACCAGGCTGTGTCATGCCTTGGAGGGTAAGCCCCAAGGAACCGTGGAGGCGGTCGGCAGTTTCACTTGTATGACCCAGAAGCAAAGTTGAAATCCAAGTTGACTCCTGCTGTGTTTTTATTAAAAGACCCCAAATAAACTGTAAAAGAGAACTCAAAGGGCTGAAACGCGTGGCGGGTGGGAGGCTTGGATTCAATGCCTGATCCCTGCGCACCCTTTGTAGTCGCCCCCTAGCAACACGGGGTGTGATTCCTCAGAGACAACAAAAATGTGATAACCTTGAGTAGTGTCTAGATGGACACAGATATAGTTTAGTGGTTTTTTTTTGGGGGGGGTCACACCCAGCAATGCACAGGGGTCACTCCTGGCTCATGCACTCAGGAATTACTCCTGGCGGTGCTCAAGGGACCATATGGAATGCTGGGATTCGAACCCGGGTCGGCCACGTGCAAGGCAAACGCCCTTCCTACTGTGCTATCTCTCCAGCCCGGACACAGATATAGTTTAGAAATTCTTCACAACTTAAAAGATCTCATTGATTTTATTATTAGAGGATCCATTAGAAAGCATCCTTGTGTGAGGGAGAAAGGAGCGTGTTCAAGTACCCCATCGAGTAAGAGAAAGGCATTCTGCACCCCCGGTTCAGTGGGGATGATCCCCAGAATGGGGACGCGCACCGCTTGTCTCTATGTTGGTGGTTTTGGCTTGTGCTCGGGCTTAACTGTGCTCAGGGATCACTTTTGACGGTGCTTGAGGGGTCCGCGTCGTGCACTGCCTGGGCTCACAGACCACCTTGAGGTGTTTCCACCCTCAAAGTTAGTTTGTAAACTTTTCCCTTGGGAAAAGTGTCCTCACTTGGGTCCTTCTGTGTAGATCAGAGTCCGGTGCCGGGCTGTTGGGAGAGCGCTTGGGGCTGGGGCTGGTGCTGGGGCTGTCCCTTCCGGCTCCAGCCCGGCCTCTTGTTCCTGCCGCGGCTTCCCCGGGCACCCGCTGGCCCTGATTGGGACTCGCTCTCTGCGTCCTCCCAGTGGGTCTGGAGCTAGGCAGGGTTCATTGTTCATCGCATCCCAGTTGGGTGCTTCCCAAGAGCGTGTTCCCAGCAGCCCCACCTGCCTGCTTCTGAAGGCTTCAGCAGGCCAGGGGCAGATGAGGGAGAGGGAGTATCTGGGGCAAGGTCCTGTCTGCCGGATCACCAACCCCTAACATGCCGCACTCACTGCTTAAGATGTTCCTCTGGGGCTGGAGCAATAGCACAGCGGGGAGGGTGTTTGCCTTGCATGCAGCGACCCAGGTTCAAATCCCAGCATCCCATATGGTCCCCTGAGCACTGCCAGGAGTAATTCCTGAGTGCAGAGCCAGAAATAACCCCTGTGCATCACCGGGTGTGACCCCAAAAAAGCAAAAAAAAAAAAAAAAAAAGCTGTTCCTCAGAGGGGTGGAAATATCATCACGTTGGGCATTGTCTTTTTTGTTCTTGCAGGGCTTAGTCCAGGGCCTACGTCTATTATAAATCCACATAGGTTCACACTTGTCTTTGATTAGGATCATTAATTATACGAATTAAAAGCTAAATTTTTTTTTGTTTGCCATTATCCCAGTGGTGTATCTGTTCCCATGTTCTCTGTATGGGAGCAGTTGTTCAGTGTGGGAGAAACAGCACAGGGATCAGGCATTCGCCTTGCATGTGGATGGCCAGGCGTGCGCCATCCACCAGTTCAGTACCCATCACCCTGTTTCCCAGCACAGCCAGGTGTGACCCAAGTCATCAGCTTCAAAATAAAAATAATCCCTGCTCTGAGGGCGGCCTTTAGGGTACCCTAGCACTGGAGGAACCCCCTCTAGATTGTCCTGGATGAAAGAGCTGCAATACAAAAGTCACAATTCTAGGGCCTTTTTGAAATGTTAACATCTTTTGAGATGTTAATCACCCTAGGCCACTAGCGGCTTTTTAATTGATTGATACTAAGTTGTGTTTGAAGCACCGACCCCCAAAGACATTGTTATGGACGGAGAGTTTGCCTGGGAATTCATGTGTTAAATAACCTCACTCCCAGAGTGGTGGGGGAAACCTGGGGATGTAATTAGGCTTAGAGGAGTGGTCGAGCTGCCCGCGGCCCCTCGATGGCAGCCTCCTGTCTGAGCCTGGGAGGGGGCTGCAGCGACTGGGCCCCACGCACCCGCATCCTGCGCTTCCGGCCCGCAGAACTGCGAGAAATAAATATTTATTTGATGTTTTAGCCACATAGCCTAGTGTTTAGTGTAATAGTGGCTGGGGCCAGGATAGACTGGCATAGCCTGAAACCAGAGATGACTGAAAGCCAGAGCCCTCTCCCAGCCATAGAAGCCAGTGTCCAGCAGACTGTCGCCGAGGGGAGCGGCAGCACATCTGTGCTCTTGAGGTGCAGGGAAGCACCGGCACTCCCGGCTGGCCTTGGTGTCCCGCGGGTGTTCTTAATTCTAACCACAACTACGGCAGCTACCCTGGACCCGGGGAATAGGGTGCAGTGCCCTGAGCTCGGCCCCGGCTCTGTGCCAGCCCCTGTCCCTGTACCCCAGCTATGGTGCCGCTTGGACATTTTAATCTGTTCTTCTTATCTGAAGTCTGGGCAGATGGTTTCTTAGAAAAAGGGTTCTTGTGTGTGAATAGTAACGTTGCACGTAGGAAACTATTGTCATCGTGTTAACCTTTCCGCTCAGATTTGTTTCTCTCGTTTCACTTGACAGCCGCGGGGCCAACTTTATAACTCAGATGTTGCTGAGACCAGGAGCATCTGACCTGACAGGCAGCTTCAGGTACAGTGAACACGAGTCATTTCGTGTTTTAAGATTTTCATTTGCAGGGCTGGAAGAATAGGAAGAGTGTTCGCCTTGCACGCGGCCGACCCGAATTCAATTCCCAGCATCCCATATGGTCCCCCAAGCACCGCCAGGGGTAATTCCGAGCACAGACCCAGGAGTAACGCTGAGCATTACTGGGTGTGACCCAAAAAAGCTTTTCATTTGCAAGGTCTGAGTGATAGTGCACTGGCAGGACTCTTGTCTTGCACACAGCTAAGCCGGGTTTAATCTCCAGCGCCCTGGAGGGGCCCTCACCCTGCCAAGACTGATCCCTGAGGATTCCCAGGGATGTCCTTTCTTCACCCCCCCAAAAAAACCTTCAGTTGCCCTCTAGGAACATGGTCAAGAGTCGCGGCATGCACAGAGCTTCCCGCAAAGGGGGTGGCCCCTGGAAGCTTCCCGGGCCGGCAGCGGGGATGGTGAAGAGCGGGGCGTGGGGAAGGGGTCGTCGTAGTTCAGGTTTGGGGTTTGTTCCTTTTTCAAGCCCGGGACCGTAGTGTCGCAGGAGTGCTCCGGCTCCAGCCCGGCCCAGCGTGCAGGCAGGCACTCGGCTTCCTCACCTGCCCTGCGCCACGCTAGCAAAGGGCCCTTTGGCCCCTCAAGCCCGCCACGTCCCCCGCACAGGCAGCTCCGTGGGGAGGAAGGAGTGAGGGAGCAGGCCGGCACGCACATCCTCGAGAGTGGACCCCAAACTCTGCGGCTGGCCAGAGCTACCTGGGACAGAGCGGGGAGAGTCTGGGTTCCAGTAAAGCGACTCTGGTGAGGAGTCACAGCCAGGCCCCCTCCCCAGTGGGGTCTCCCACTGCGGGGACTCCAAAGCTCGAAAAGGTGAAGCAAACGGTTGCTATTTCACCGACTCTGGTGTCCCGACCCTCCTCGCTTAGATTAACGCCCCCAGGAGCCACTTGGGTAGAGGGGCATCCCCGCTCGGCCCATCAGGGTCCCTCGGGCTCTGCCTTCTGTGTTGCACACCTACCTAAAGGCAAAAGAGGGAGAAATTTAGCGAACTGTGGGGTCCAGGTCGTGCGGCCTTAGCTGGGGAGAAAGCAAAGTGGCATCACGTGGCCTCGCCTGGTTTACTGCAGCCCGGGGTGGAGTGTGCGGGCAGGGCTGCTGGCTTGGGCCCCTTAGGAGAGCCGCCCCACCAGGTGGGCTCCAGGCTGCCAGGGGATCTGACACGCTACCCTCAGATCCGAGACGGTTAGGAGGAAACGATCTTTCTGGGATTTTCCTCCCTGGGTTGTTTTGTTCCCTCATGGTCCACTGTTGTTCCAAACTATGAAAGTTTATCTCTCTTTGAAGTCTAAAAAGAAATTTTAAGAAAATTTAAGCACTAGAAATAATGGGAGGTTCTGCTTCGAATTACCCAGTTTTTAAACATAAGAATTCATTTTTCCAAATTAATTATAAATTACAAAGCACAGTTTCATGGCCTTTCCACTTGAGGGTAAATGTACTATAACTGCCAGCTCCAAGGGCTATCTATGTTTTATATAGTTGGCAAGGGAAAATTTAAGGTGTTTACAACCGGTGGTTTGAGTTTTGCTCTGTTTTGTTTTTTTGAAAAGTAGAGATTCAGGGGCTAAAGCTATAGCACAGCAGGGAGGGCGTTTGCCTTGCACGCGGCCAACTTGGGTTCAATTCCCAGCATCCCATAGGGTCCCCTGAGCACCGCCAGGGGTAATTCCTGAGTGCAGAGCCAGGAGTAACCCCTGTGCATCGCCAGGTGTGACCCAGAAAGCAAAAAAAAAAAGAAGAAAAGTAGAGATTCGTGATGGCAAGTGTATATGTCCTTAAGATGTTTCAATTTCTTCCAGGTTATACCGAAAAGAAGTACTACAGAAGCTAATCGAGAAATGTGTCTCTAAAGGCTATGTCTTCCAGATGGAAATGATCGTCCGAGCAAGACAGCTGAATTACACTATCGGCGAGGTATGCTGCAGATGGTAGTGTTCCCCACAAAGAAACAATAAGCTCAGACTCGATGCAAAGTTTCAGGTTTCCTGCTACTGAGGTGCACTGCAGGGTGAATGTTTGTGTTTCTGGATATGCCGAGCAGTAGAGCCCTTTCCTCACAGGTTCCCTCCTCAGCTAAATTCAGCCATGCGGCTCTGGCACTGTCAGGCACACCCCAGTTCTTTAACAGGTGAATCCCAGTTGCTCGATTTCCGAGTGTTGCATAGGCCAAGTTTGTGGCCCCCAGGCATCTGATACTTACAGCCAGCTTAGAAGCTCTCAGGGAAGACTCGCTCCTTCTGCATAATATTCCCATTCAGAGTGAAATCCAGCATCACTTCCAGACATTACAAAATTCAGAACTTAATATTAAAACATAGAGCTAAACCTGATTGCTGCTGAAAACATTTGAGTGCGACTTTTACTTCTGGGATATTTTTTCTAGAAATACCTGGTAAATCCTGGAGGAATAGCAAGAGCCAGCTCTGTATTCACAGTCAGTGCTTTCCCAGCGGTAGTCGTAGTTCCTAGGACCTATTTTTTTGTAATACAATATATGTTTTAATTTTGAGGTTGAATACAGTTTAAGAAGCCCAAACTTCCAAATCTATTCCAAGAACTGCTTATTGGGGAACTTGTTTCTCTTGCATTATCCTTGTTCTGTGCCTGCTTGCTGCTTGCTGATTTTTCTTTTTTCTTTTTTTTTTTTTAACTAGGTTCCGATATCATTTGTGGATCGAGTTTATGGTGAATCCAAGTTGGGAGGAAATGAAATAGTCTCTTTCTTGAAAGGATTATTGACTCTTTTTGCTACTACATAAATGAAAGTTGTTCATTTGTATTTATGTTCATTTCAATTTAAACAAAAGAAGCCTGGTTGCTGATTTTTTTAAAATGTGCTCTTAAAGCGTATATCAAAAGGTAAGGTAAATTTCATGCAAATCTTTTTCCTGAAGAAACTCTTAATGTATGTGTCAAATTAGAAAACTAAGCAATGTTCTCAGATTTGTTTTCATATTTTGCTGTATCTTAATATAAGTGCATATGTGGGTTTTTGTTGTTGTTTTGTTTGTTTTGTTTAAAATACTGCAGAAGCTCTTAAATGAGGAAGACTCGGATGTTCTGTACAAGAACTGGTTTGATTGCTATTTGTACCTAATCGCTATCAATTACTTTTAAAATACATTTGACTTTTTGTATGAATTGGGGGGAGGGGGACTGCCCTTTCTTTAAAAATACATTAAGTATTTTAAACCCGATAAAGCCGTATATTAGGCACAATTTGGAGCTTGGTTCTTTGCAGCTGTTGAGCTGTTAGAGTTTTTCCTCTGTCACGTGGAGTCTCTGAAGTGAATGCGCTGGGAGGGGTGGCGTTGCCCAGGTGCCGCCCGCGCGCCCGTGAGGCGTGGGCTCCTTCCCTGGCATCTCTGGATGTGGCCCCACAAGCAGCAACAAAAATAAAATCAATTTTGTGCATTGGAAACAGCTTGACCAGCAGTTGGTTGCATAGAGGTTTTTTTTCTTTACTAAATAATGATTTCTATCAGTACTATTGATATTAAGTATAAACTTGGCTTCTATAATTTTTGTAACATCTTACTATATTATATAAAACTTTTCAACGAACATTTATTTTCCTATTATTTCAGGCTCAACAAAACTTACCAGTAAGACAGAAAATCCCTTCCCTCCCACCCGTGTCTCCCGTCAGGAAAGTGTCTGCCAGTTCAGATGCAAGTTAAGTCGCCCAGTAAAGCAGGTGCAAATATACTGTTTGCCTGCTTTGACTTAGTATTTGAGAAATCATTTTTAATTGTAGCATAGCTTTAGGGTCAGACAGTAGCTCTTAAAGTTTGGGGTAAGACAAATTTTGAACACATAGCCGAAGGGCGCGTTACAAGTTAGAGTTGCCACAGATTAGTTAATAAGCATACGGGTGACTAGTGTTCCTTATTACACGTGTGTGAGTTACTTTGGCCACAAAGAAATTTACAGTTTGACTTTCCATTTGCGTTTTTCTCTGACAGAATTTTGTGCCAGGAGTTAAAGCCAGAGAATGAAAGTGGAGTCATTTTGAAGGATCCCTGTTCCCATGGCTGAACCCATAGGACACTTCTAATAAAGGCCTCTGGTCCCTTTGCCCAGTGCAGCTGCTCCCCAGGGACTCCCCCTCCTCGGGGAAGTGACTTCTCACTTACCCACGGTAGAAGACACATCACGGGTGTCGAGTGAGACCTAAGCTAGGGGGACAGAAAGGGGGTATGTGGAGGCGGGTGGCTCTCCTCCATCCCATCTAGACCCAGGTTCAGTTCTCGTTGACTCTTTGGAATAGCGACTCGGGGACCTCAGGGAGACGCACTATCAAGCTTTGCCTCACAGACCACACTGGAATTCGGAGTTTCTGCTCTTCCTCTTTGCAGTGCTTACTCCCGCAGACATTACGCATTATCACAGCCGGAGTTCACAGGGAAGTGTTTGAGCAGTCAGGAGAGTCACCGTTTGGAAGTTATTGAGAAAAGACTGGGCTCTTTGGATGCATTTTTATAGTAAATCTCGTGACTTTATACACTGCAAAATCTTTTTAAGCATTTACATATGAATCTAGCATCCCATTTTTGCTTTGTAAATGAGGCCAAGAATGAAATCCAGATGTTCTCCCATTGTATTTGTATTATCACTGTATGAAATCTATCTAAGGAAAACTAAACCTGGTCACTGTGCTTATTTCATACTAGCTTTTTGCCTGTCTTATGCAACACGTAGGTTCTTGATCTTCTAAGTCTGTTCCTTGGTCCCATCTCCCACTTCCATCTTTTTTCTAAGTGCCTTTTGCAACTGTTGTTTGACCTTAAATATATCACTGAAATAATGTACTTCGAAGGGTTTTGCCTGTTTGTCTATAGTTTGTATTCTTGGTGGATGTCACCGTTTCAGAGGCTGACAACTGTGTTGGATGACGCAGCCTGAGGCCCGCTGGAGCCTGGGCCATTGAACTGTGTAGCCACGGTTGTGCTCTTTGCAGTTGTCGAGTTCTGCGGGGATGTTTCCTATGGTTTAAGTGTGCTAAGCTCGGAATCCGGAGAGCCTGCGGAAGATGAGTGTTGACGGCACGTGGGTGGACCAAGGATGCCCACGGGCCGGATGCCCCAGCCCGTGTCGCTGGTGTTGCGAGGACACGCGGGTGGGCGCCCCCCGCCCGCTGGAGACCACCAGGCCGCGCGCGGGAAGGGCCAGGCCTCCGCGCCGCCACAGGTGTGCGGAGCACGAGGCCCTCACACCTCGCCCGGGGCGGCGGGGCCTGGGCCCGGCCGCAGACGCCGCCCCGCGCCCGCGCCGCAGCCCCGCAGCCCGGCACGTGGGGCGCCCGCGGCCCGCGCGACCCCTCCCACCATGTAGTCCGGGCCCAGCTGGGCGCGCACGGATCCCCGGCGCGGCCACCTGACTGAGTGCAGGGCGTGCTGCGGCCCGCGCCGGGTGCCTCCGCCGCGGGCGGCGCGGCCAGGGGAAGGCGCCCGCCGCGCACACGGGCCTGCAAGCGCACTGCGGCCATTATCCACGGCGCCTCCTAGTGGGTCAATGGCGAATGCGCTGGGTTCTCGCGAGAGCTCCCCCTCGGTGGGGATTATATAATTTCCCCGAGGTGGGGGCGGGGGTGCTGGGCCCCTCCTCCCCCCCCACCGTCCGGGAAATCGGGGTGCCGGCACAGGTGAGAGGAGCGGGGTCCTGGGGGGCCCGGGGCCCTGTCCCCCACTGCCCCCCTACTTAGCTGGACAATGAGTCCTCTTATGCTAATGAGCCCTGACGTCACTTCCGCTCTTTCTCGGCCGCCATTTTGGCCAGGGCAGGTTCGGGGACTCGCTCCGAGGCGCTTGTATTGTCTGCCGAGGGGAGACGCGGAGCCAGCCCCCTCCCCCGGCCGCCGCCGCCGCCGCCGCCGCCGGGCCGGTCTCCCCTCCGCCGCCCGCCGGGATCCATGAGCTGAACCCCCGCCCCCCGGCCGCCGCCATCTTGTGCCCCCTCCCCCGCCCGCGGCAGCGCCGAGGGGGCTCTCGGCGTCTCCTCAGACACAGCTCCCTCTCTCGGTCCCCGCCGCCGCGGAGCCGGAGCCGCGCGGCCGCCGCCCGCGCCCGCCGAGCCGCCGCTCCCACGCCCGCGTCTCCGCCCTCCGCCCCTCCTTTGTCTGCACCGCTCGACGCCGCCGCCGCCGCCCGCGCGGGGACTGGAGGGAGCCGCTCGCGCCGCCGCCGCCCGCCGCCCGCCGCTCTGCTGCGCCCGCCGCGCCCCCCGGCAGCAGCCGCGGCCGCGGCGCGAGCCGGAGCCGGAGCCCGCCGAGGCCCCGGGCGCGCCCTCCCCGCCCGCGCCGCCGCCGCCGCCGCCTCCGCCGTGCCGCCCGCCGCCCGCCGCCGCCCGGCCCCCCGGCACGCCGGCCCCGCGCGCGCCTCGAGGCCGACTCAAGGTAAGCCCGGCCGCAGCGTCGCGGGGCCCCGGCGCGCCCCCCGCCGCGCCCCGCCGCCCGCTCGGCGCGGCCGGGGGGCGGGGAGCGCCGGCGCGGGGCGGGAGCCGCGGGGGCCCGGGCGGCCCGCGCCCCCCGCCGCCCCCCGCGCCGCCCGGCCGCCCCTCCCCCACCGGGCGCCGCGGCCGCGGGAAAAGGCGCGATCGCGTCCCGGGGCCGCCTCCCGTCTCCCGCGCCCCGCGCCCGCCGGCCCCCCGCCGCCCAGACAAAGGCGTCGCGGGGACAGGCCCCGGGCGCCTCCCGTGTGTGCCACTTGGAGGGGGCTGCGGCCCCGCGCGCCCCGGGCCCCGGTCCCGGCCGCGGGGCGACCCGCCGCGGTGCCGGCGGGGGCGGGGGCGGGGGCCCGGCGGGCCCGACTCGGTTTCCCTTCGGAACCCGCATTGTTGCTCCCGGTGTAGGGCCGGGGAAAGGACTACCAGCCCCCACCCAAGATGCACCGCAGCCAAGTCGGCGAAAGGCGATGAGTGTGGGAGTCAGTAGGGGGCGCATTCCCGGCGCCGGGTGCCGCGGGCGGGGGGGAGGGGACGGGCCCCGGGTCCGGAGCGGGCGGTGCCGCACAGCGCCTTCTACAGACCGCGCGGGCGCGGGCCGGCCGGCGGCAGCGGGGCCAGGGCCCGGGCTGGGGGTCAGGGAGTGGGGCGCAGTGATTTCCTCCCTCCCCCCCAATGCCCCCCGCGCCCCGGGGCGCCCCCGTGGTGCTCTCCAAAGCCGTGGGCCGGGAGGACGGTGCACATGGTCTCGGCGTCTGCCCCCGGCGCATCTCTGGCACACGGATCGCCCCGTCCCTGGACTCCTCCCACGTCAAGTTGCCAGCAGGTCACCATCGTCCGGTGGCCGCTGGGAAAGTTGGAACCCCCCGCCCCCTCAGAGGAACGAGTCTGGGGTCTGCCCGGTTGATTAACCTCTTCGTGGCCCGCATCCGGCCTTAGGGCGCGAGGCTCTCCGCTGGGTTTCAGTGGGGTGGGCATCAGCACTCGCGGGGCCTTGCTGGGGAACCTCAAGGCCGCGTGGACTTCTTCCTTGGCAAACTCGACGCCGTCGGTCATGACCATTGTCTCCTTCCCACCCTGGACTCGGGGGTTCACCGTTCGTGTCTCGGTAGCAGACCCCGGCCGCGTGCGGGTTTCTGTAGACTTCACTGCTCTCGTTGCTTCCATAGGTGTGAGATGCACAGTGTGAAACCTAGCCCCAGCTTTTGCGCCAGGGCGCACAGGGTTGTACCTCTCATACTGAACTGATAGGTGGCCTAGTGGTTAGGCCCCATACTGCCACTTTGAGCATCTGGACTCCTGTTCCTGCCTTGCTCTTTGGACCACATTGTCAGTTCACACCGGTGGGTATATGTACCTTGGAGGGTGGGAACTGCTGCCCTGGGGAGGCCAGAGGCTGCTTCTTCCTTGGTCACCACCAAAGGCAGCAGTTCCAAAATTTCAGCCTGGCCGCATTCCTCAAGGAACCGGTTAAAGCTGGTTGCAGTTGCGGGTTCTGAGCAGAGAAAGGCCTTCGTGGCTCATGAGAAAAGTTCAAAGTGGGCTAATACTGTTTGAATTAATTCGCATTCTGCACTCTACTTAGGAATCCCTATCACTGTTATTTTGGTGTTGGAATCTCATGGGTTCCTAAACTTCTAAAATCCTTCCAAGTTTCTCTGATCAGAACAGGCCTTTCCAAGAAACTGCTTGTTACCATTGATTGACAGCGGTGGTTGGTACTGGAATTGCACTGATAGGGATCCCTGAGTGGGTAGATTCATGGGTGCACAGTTAACCATTTGGTGCTTAGGGGAGAATGTTTATTGGTCATTTCCTACCAGCTAATGTCTTGGTGAGTGAAAAGGCGCCTCCTCTTCATTCACCAAGGAGTGACGAGATTTCAGGTGTGAAAGAGAGGTTCAGGCATCCATTAGGCTATATTTCCTTTATCATTTTCTTAATCAGTTACCAAATTCAGATACTAAATCTAATACAGCTTTTAGTTTGGGGTTAATGATTTGTTAAAAGATGTGATTTTGACCAGTAGTTATCAGAACTTTTAAAATGCAACATTTTTTTAGGATATTGTAGGTGGCATTTGTTAAGGGGTTTTGTTTTTCATTCTAATTATGGTTTTGGGTTTTTGAATTAGCAAATTGCTCACGCTAACATACTAACTGCTGATGTCCTTGGTGGTAGTAGTACTGGTGAGTTTGCTGTGGCCACTTAGTCTGTATTCTGTAGTTTCAAAGATTTACAGTTCACACACACACAGTGAAACAGCTGGACTAGAGCTAGGGTGAGCTGTGAGGTTCATTTGCCATGTAATAAAAAGCCTCAATTAGAAGGTGAGGAATAGGTAGCCTGCCCAACTTCAGTGAGGCAGAATTCTTTGCTTCGGGGTGGCTTCTGTTGAAAAGATACAAAGTTTGTCTTGCTGGAGGCTGTATACTGAACCAGCTGATCTCTGGTGTTGTTTTAGTCTGTTTCAGGCTACATGTATACGAAATAAAGGCTATTGGACTGAGCTCTGACCTGTGCGATTCTAGATTGGCTCAAACACACGCACCACTGAGGCCAGCGAGCTGGTACAGCTGGTGAGGCGCTTGCACGCTGCTGGCTTGGGTTGGGGCCCCAGCACGCTGTGTGGTAAATGCATCTGCTGTGAATGTTTCTTCCTTACATCTTTCTTTTCCACTAGAGTGCAGGAAGAGTTCTGACACATTTTTGTTTAAAACATCTTCAAGTTCCCCGTTACTGTTACTTTAGGACCCAATCTCAAGAGTCGCTAAGCTTCTAAACTTAAAGATCTCTTCTTAATGAGGACAGCAGACCTCTCGAGTAAAATGAACTGGCTACCAAATGATCGATCAGTAGATTATTTCCCCAAGCAAAAATGGTTTTTGGTTCTCGTTTTTGTATACATGCATAGATTTGTGTGATTACTAACAGCATAATTACGTCCTATGCACTGTTAAATTGTGGCTTATTAACTAAATTTTGGAGACATTATTAACATTGAAAATTAAAATATCCAGCAGCGTGGTCATTGGTATATTTAAGGTGTGGCCATTACACATACTAGCTACACAATTAATTGTGAATGTTATAGTTTAAAGATGGTCCTGTATGAGGGGTCAGTATTGGGTAGAGAAGAGAGAAGAGGAAAACCTAAGGGTTTAAGTATTTTTTTCTTTTGACAACCGTTTGTAAGTAACAAAATTGCCTAAGTTGTAATAGTTCTTGGCAGATTGCTTCTATTATTTGGTGTTTATGTCTGTTCATAAACTATAATATACTTCTGTAGAGTTGAAAATGACTCATTGAGCACAAGTTTTTTTAAGTGTAAGGAAATACAACAGTTGAGCACATTTCAGTTTTCTTAATAGTCCGTTACAAACTAAAAATGACTCACTATAATGCAAAAGTATCACAGCGTAGTGATTTTATTTAACAAAATAAAGTTTTACTTAAACAGTAACAATTTAATAAAATGACCTTCTGAAATTTATGTCAAGATGCACATCGCTTCTTTGTGATCAGCTTGTGCACCTGGATTTCTAAAGGACTTTTTTTTTTTTTTAATGTATTTATTTATTTATTTAGGGTCACACCTGGTGATGCACAGGGGTTATTCCTGGCTCTACACTCAGGAATGACCCCTGGCGGTGCTCAGGGGTCCATATGGGATGCTGGGAATCGAACCCGGGTTGGCCGCGTGCAAGGCAAACGCCCTACCCGCTGTGCTGTTGCTCCAGCCCCTCTAAAGGACTTTTTGCTTTTAAAGATTGGCATAAGTCTATTGACTTCTCCATAAGGTAAATAATGTAATTACAGAGTCACAGATACTACCTGTTAGTATCATGTAAGCATACAGATTAGTTTTGAAAGAAATCGCAGTATTAAGACTGGAGCAGCTGCCATATATTTTCTATTGTCTGGAAATTTGGCATTTGAATCTGATGAAAACTAAGCCCCAATACCCCTTTAACTGAATTGCTACTTTGAATGTAGAAGATGTTTACTGTTTACCATGAGTATTTTCTGCCTTGATGATTGAGGCAGTTTTGTAAGAGGAGCCTCATGTGAATGACCATATTGGCCACTCTCTGTCTACGTGGTTGCTATATGGGGCCCATACCCAGTGATGCTCAGGCCTTCCCCCTGGCTCTGCTCAGGGTTGCTGGGGGGTGGTCAGATGTGGGGGTCATAAGTGGTGCCAGGAATTAAACCCAGGTTGTCCACGTACAAGACAACTGACCTACCTGTTGGACTCTCTGGCCCTATGTGGTTTTTCCATTGTTTCCTGATTTCTATTTAGAAAGGAAGGGGGAAGGATGGCAGTGCTCTTTCAGTGTCTGCCTTGGTGACACATGTGTTTTGTGATTTGATCATGGCCTACCTTCTATACCTGCCGTTATGGGTCAGCTTAGGTGAGAATCCATGTTGTGTTCGCTGGAAGAATGGCTCTTACTAATGGGCTGCTGAGTTATGATCTTGAGAAGATCAAGTTCCTATTAATATGGAGATATGTGTGGTTGTGTAAGTAGGAAAGTCAAAATGTGAGCAACTCTAGTGAGAATTTTGATTTTTCTGTGCATACTTGGACTCTAGTATAAATTGTAAAATTCCTTTTACCACAGTTTGCCCTTCCCCATGCATATATTGGCTGTTCCTTGCCTTTAGTAATTTATTGCCTGTTATTTTTAACTTCTAAGATGGCAATTTTTAAATCCTGAAATTTTAAGAATTTCATCAGTACTCAAAAAATACGTTGATTTGGAGGGCCAGGGAGATGGCTCACAGACCTGGAGCACATGTTTCTCAGGCAGGAGCCCCGTGATCATTCCTGACACTGCATGAGCACTGCCAGGTATGACCCAAAAACAAAACAAGACCCCCAAAAATTGAGGAACACATGAACAATTCTGATACTTTAAATAAAGGAAGGCTGCCTTAAACACATTTTGGAGTTTAAAGCGTAATGCAGAAACTGCAGATAACAGAAGACCCGGGTGTTCCGACTGCCCTCAGACATGAAAATACAAACCCCTGTACACCCTAATTTCTTCTCCAGTATGTCTGTATATAGATTTGTGATTGAGTCGTTCAACTTCGAGTTGTGTGTGTTGCTCCTCATAAGACGTGACTGGGGCTTTAAGACGATTTCCCATCCCTTCTCGGGCTGTTCTGGGTTTCAGGCAGGGAAATGAAGGCGACACTGACGAAGTGAGCCCCGGGATGTGTCTGGGTTGGTCCCCAGGTCTGTGCTAGAACATAGCGTTTTGAGTGCTCTTTGAGCTGTCTGCTGAGGCCTCAAATGAAAGCTTCAGGGCTTTGTAGTGATGTCTGTGCATCTGTCTAACGCCCAGAGTTCCAAATGACGTCCACAGTGAAAGAAGCTCACCACACCGAGAGGAGTATGGTTAGAAATCACGCTGGTGGCTGCTGGTAGTATATTTGTCTGGGATTTGAAGCTGACTCTACAGACATGTAAACAGAAAAATCTGCATGTGCCTTTGCCTTTCCCAGGGTTTTGGGTTAGAGCATTCATACTCCCTCCCTCTGATCAGTTATTTTTACTTAGAGAAACGCTGGCTTTTACCCTTCTGCCTTTTCCTTTTGTTCTTTATGTTCCTTTTAAGAACTCGTGGAAACCTGTGCTTCCCTTGAAAATGTGTAAGGTTACTTTTTCTGATGAGAGCTAATGACAGTTGTGGACGTATTTTCAAAGATCACACCTTTTTGTATATAATTACAAGTTTATATGTATTTGCATTTATTTTGGGTTCTTGTTGAAGTTCTAGTGCATCAGTTTAAGTGGTACTGAGCTTGGGCAGTTAAGAACATGCTAATATGAACAGTGCACACATGAAAACCCTATGTTTATAATGTGTATAGAACAGATGTCTGGCTACAGCACCTGATTCAAGTCACAAAGCTAATAGGTGGCAGAACAGGGTTGATTTAAAAACAGGTCCAGGGGCCAGAGCAATAGTACAGAGGAGTGTTTTGCCTTGCACGTGACCAGCCTGAGTTCAATCCCCGGCATCCCGTTTGGGCCTTTGAGCACCGCCTGGTGTTGCCCCCACCCCCTGGGGGAAAAAAAGAAACAGAAAAAGAACTGACGCAGTTCCAGGATTGGTTTGGTTTGGGGGCCACACCTGGCAGTGCATGGAATACTACACAGTTCAAGAGATCAAACTTGGGGCTGGAGCGATAGCACAGCGGGGAGGGCGTTTGCCTTGCACACGGCCAACCCAGGTTCGATTCGCGGCATCCCATATGGTCCCCTGAGCATCGCCAGGTGTGACCCAAAAAGAGGGAGGGGGGGAGAGATCAAACTTATTATGTGAGCATTAGATTTCTATCCTTAATAACTGTATCTTGCCCTTTTTTTGTCGATAGACAAAAGCTTTAATGTGTTATTGGAAGCTTGAAGTTGAGGTTAAAAAAATTTTTGCCTCAAACGAGAGAAATATTACAGCAGGTTAGCCATTTAGCCTTGCATGAGGCTGACCTGGGTTCAGTCCCTGGCACCCCGTGTGGTCTCCTGAACACTGCCAGCTATGTGCGCCCCACCCCCCCAAAAAAATTTTTTTAATCTGTGGCAAAACATAAATTTTGATACATACTATAAACTTCACCTTGAACCTTTTTTCACTTTGTCTATCAGTTTAACATTTTAAAACATACCTAAAATTCTGGTGATAGTGCAAATTTGTCTGGAATGTGCGTCAGCTCCCACAGGTGATTTTGATAACTAGCCGAGTCTGTTATTTACTCTTGTACTCAATGAACTGTCTTCAGGCTCCATTGGATTACTCACTAAAGTGTCATTAGCGTACTATTACTTCAGTGCTGTGTCTCTCTGTGGCTGCACGTGGCATCCAAGATCTAGCTGCCCCACTCAGGGCCTCCCGTCTCCAGCTTGCCTTATCAGCCTTGTCTGACATTCCTAATTGCTCCGGCGGTGCCATATCAGCCATTCTGAAACTCGTGGCCGTTCCTCGAACTCCTTGCTCTCTTTAGGATCTGTGCCACCAGGTTTTTTACAGTGAATTTGGATTCCCAACCTAATTTAGTGGTTCCAACTCAATAGCTGCTTTCCACCCTCCCCAGACCTTCCCTGCTGGGAATCACTGCTAGCTCTTCCAAAGCCCTGGAGCCTTCCCTTTGTGGAACATTTGCCACTTTTCCTGTATATATTATACGAGGTGTCGACTCTTTAAGCCATTTCTAGGCAAAGACTGTTAATTTGCACTTAGGAGTGCCTGCTGTGGGCCAGCCACCAGTGTAGAAATTGGGGAGAAAATGGGGGAAAACAAAGGTCACTGTCCCCTTCAATGGACTTCCTTTGCCTGGAATGGTGAGATGACATCCTTGTCCCTCTGCTTGTTGTGTGGGGGATCAGGCCGTATTTAATGTCTCTGAAATTTGAGGAGCTTTTAAGATAAAACTGTCAGGGTGTCATTAGAATTTTGGTGATTGATGATTTCAAATCCGTTTTCAATTTGCTATTACTATCATCATGGTGGGAAATTGTGTTTAAAGTACTAAAGTTTCATCCTCGTTATCTCTGAAAAGATTTCCTGTTTTATTTTCCCTAGAACCTCTTATAGTCCCATTCTTGTAACTTTGAAAGAAACACAGGTGATTTCAAACCCTAACACAGGGAAATGCTGTAGAAGTCGTCTATACTGCCACGTGGGCTAGCTCAAACAGCCTTGGCCACCTCTCTCAGACCCCTACCCCCCACCCTCTTTTCTGTTGTCCCCTAGTCTCCTGCTGTGGCTTTTTGCCGGGTTAGGGAGGGCGGGGGTTACACATCTAGCAGTGCTCAAGGCTCACTCCTGGCTCTGCACACAGATCGAGCCCCAGGTCGGCAACCCCCAGACCTGCCGTTTCACCAGTCTTTATCTAGAGCCCCACAGGAAGGCCATACGGCTCCTTCCTGAGAAATGCTGCTCTAGAGCAATTCCAGTTTTGCAAAATAGAAATTAGTTGGGCTTGTTAAAGTTACCCCAGCAGGATTAAATCTGTTAAATCGGTGTGAATTAGGGTTTATGACATTGACGAACGTAGTCTTTTACACACTTCTGGCTTCATAAGTGGAGCAGATACACCAGGGAAGTGAGCTCTTTGGAAGATTGCTTTAAATCTTTAAAGGAGTTTGGGAGCCGTTAACATATTCCCAGGGAGTGGCTCACTTAATGTCCAAATAATAAGGCAATTTATTCATACTCTGTGAGGTCCGATACTAAATCTAGAACTTGCTCTAGAAAGTCCCAAACTTACTTGACCTACTGTTCCCTTTTCAGAAGAATAATGCTCCCTCCCCCTCGAAATTCACCTTTAAGCCAACAGACTAGCGCCCCCTCCGTTGCTCCTGAAACAACTGCTGCCCCACCACCAACCAGTCTTCCGGCATGGGTTGGCATGGGGGTGGTATCACCCACTTTGAGAGATACTTGGATTCCTCAGGCCCTTGCTTACTGTGACCCCCTCCTCCCCTAGCCCTGTCCCTGGCCTCCTGCCGTGATGCCTGCCTCCATTTACATAGTAATCCTCTGCCGCCATTGGATTATCCTTGGGGCCCCTCAGAAGAGAGTCCATCTGTTCTTGTGGGAGAAACCTTTTGATTTTGGTCACACCCTTTCTGGTGCTAGGGGCTGTTTGTGCCCATCCTCTGGAATTGAACCGGGGACTCCCACCTGGAAAGCCTGTCCTGGGACCATTTGGGCTGTCTCCCGGGCCCCTAGAGGAAGGAATCTTAATACATGCTAAATAATCAGTTTGGGCAGACTCGACAATGTAGAGTGTACCAGTTGTGAACCCAGATTATCCTGCTTGGTAAAATTGTAACTAAACCTTGTCTAGTTCCATGTTTGCAACTGTTGACCTTTAATTTTTGAGGCTTCATAATCTTAAAAATTTTATTGGGGGTTGGGCGGGCTCAGGGGCTTCTCCCAGCCCAGTGCTTAGGGGTTGTACTTAAGGGACCTGGTAGTATTTAAATCCTGGTAGTATTTAAGGGACCATAAGGTGTCCGTGGTTGAACCAAGGGTTCCTGCATGGGGATCGTGTGCACTAGCCACTGAACAAAATATTCAGCCCCTCGATGCTTCTTTTGAGGGGTCACACCCAGTGGTGCTCAAGAGCTTTCCTTTGCTCACAAGTGACCTCTGGTAGTGCTTGAAAGAATCATATTCATTTTCACGATCAAACGTGCACCCTCCTTCTAGGCAAGCACCTGTCCTAAAATACTGTCATCTTAGGGGCTGGAGCCATAGCACAGCGGGGAGGGCGTTTGCCTTGCATGCAGCCGACCCGGGTTCAATTCCCAGCATCCCATATGGTTCCCCCAAACAACACCAGGAGTAATGCCTAAGTGCAAAGCCAGGAGTAACCCTGATAATCACCGGGTCTGACCCCCCCCCCCCGAAAGAAAAAGGAAGGGAAAAAAAATATTGTCATTTAACTACACATCTCCAGGACTTTGAAAACAGAAACTGCCATTTGCTCGAATCAGTCCTCCTTCCGCTCTCCCGACCCCGACCGTGCCTTGGCAGTCGGTCTGCTACTTTGTGACTAGCTGAGTTTGACTGTTCTTTGTATGGCCAGTGAAATGAATCCCAGTGTCTTACCAGGAGGTGAGCAGATCTGCACATTGTTTTCTCTGCCTTATGTTATATTGGAATATCATGCAATATTCAGCCTTAAGCCAGGAATTTTGACATAGCCTACAACATGGGTTATTTTCAGGAAAGGAAGCTGCTGTAGAAGCCAGTCACAAGAAGACAAGGTAAACTTTTTAGGTAGGGGTGCTTACCTTGCAGCCTGCCCCAGCTTAGATCCCTGGCTCTCCCACGTGGTCTCCCAAGCCTGCCAGAAATAAGCCCTAAGCACAGTCAAGTGTGTCCCTCAAATCCATTCGCACCACACACACACACCACCACCCCCCAAGAACATCGTTAGTCAAAATCGTAGGCCAGAAAAGGCAGTTCATGGGGCTGGAGCCATAGCACAGCAGGTAGGGCATTTGCCTTGCAAGCGGCCGACCCGGGTTCGATTCCCAGCATTTCGTATGGTCCCCCGAGCACTGCCAGGAGTAATTCCTGAGTGCATGAGCCATGAGTAACCCCTGAGCATCGCCGGGTGTGACCCAAAAAGCAAAAAAAAAAAAAATACCAGAAAAGGCAGTTCAAAGAGCTCAGTGTTTTGCCTTGCATGACAGAGGCCCGAGTTCTGTACCTGGCTCTGTATGTTACTCTAGCCACACCTGGACTAACCCACCAGCCCCGAGCAGGACTCCAGACCCAGCTGACCTCCAAAAGTAATGATCAGAGACCAAAGATTCTAGTTGCCAGGCACAGAGGGAAAGGGGTGAAATGCTGTTGAGGGTTTTTAAGATTTTATAAAATGTCTTCATTGTACTAGATGTTAACTGTGCTGTATTTAAGCAGAGATAACAAAAATGTTTGAAGTATCAGTTCAGACTTAACCACATTCAATGCTGTGTTGTCATTGGTGGTAGGGTTTACCTTTTTGGAAAGGACGGTTCTATAAAACTTTCCGGTAGTATTGCTTTTCTTGTTGCATATAAAAGTTGAAATATATAGGCTATTTCTTTTATAAGAAAGGCTATTTTTTAAAAGTAGAGTTAAATCTACCTCTTTATTATTACCTGTGGGTAAAATTGCTAGATGTGTTCTTTGCCTTATCTATATATATATATTAATTGGGGGCCACACCCAGTAGTGTTCGAGAGCATTCCTGGCATTGTTTTGGGAAATCACATGTGCTGGGGATTGAACCGCCTGTGTTGTCTCTCAGGCCCTCATCTGTATTTTATAATTCCGTATTAGATGCTTATGGGCAGGAGGTTATTAACTGCAAGTTGAGATGGAATTCATACCTACTGTTCTCGTCCCCATTGAAAGTTCACAGTCTTAAAGTTGAATAAAGTTCAGTGTTTTCAGAGTTTCGTGACTGTCATGAGGCTGAGTCTTAGACTGTTTCCATCGCACAAGGAGCCCTTATTGTGGTGACATTCTTCCCTGGCCTGGGCAGCTCAGTACTTTCTAGTCGCCTTTCAGGTCAACTTACCTTATCTAGTCAGAAGGGGCCTACCATGAGTGATCTTCTGAACTGAAAGGTATTCCAGGATGGACTTGTGTTGGGCTTATCTCAGTACTTCATTCTTCTTATGGCTAAATCATACTGGGTGTGCCGTATTTTAATCCATTTATCAGTTGATGGAATATGGAAATTTGGATGGTTTCTCTTTCTGGGTATTCTTTGGTAAGAACATTTTCTGTCTGTGCTTTTTTTGTGTATATCGATGCTTTTTAAAAAAGTGGTTTTGTTACAGAAACAGTTTTTTAGGAAAGGGAGTAGACTAGCCACCCCTCCAGAAAAAAAAAAAATGAAAAGATCACCAAGATCACTGCTTTTCCAAACAGTATTCGATAGTGCTTCACTTAGTTGCTGATGAAGAGGGTGTATTGGGTTCGCCCCTGGGTTCTCTCTGGTTCAGAGCACTGCTTTTCCAGGACAGATGGCAGCTGCTGTGGTCTGGAGTATGAACCTCTGTCTCTTGTGTACCCTAAGACCTGTGCTGTGTGTTTGCTTGCTGTGTATTTATTTGCTCTTTTTCACTTTGGAATCAGATTACTCATCCCTTATGCTCCCCCAGCACTGCCAGGAGTAATTCCTGAGTGCAGAGCCAGGAGTAACCCCTGTGCATCGCTGGGTGTGACCCGAAAAGCAAAAAAAAAAAACAAATGCACCTTTCAGGAGCTTTTGTTTTTACTGGGGGGGGAGTACACCCACCAGTGTGGGTGGATTGAACCTGGGTTGGTGTCATGCGAGGCAAGTGCCCTGCCCACTATACTATCTCCCTGACCCAAGGAACATTTATTTTAAAATAATATTTACAGGGGGCCAGAGCGATAGCACAGCGGGTAGGGCGTTTGCCTTGCACGCGGCCGACCCGGGTTCGATCCCCGGCATCCCATATGGTCCCCCAAGCACTGCCAAGAGCAATTCCTGAGTGCAAAGCCAGGAGTAACCCCTGAGCATCGCTGGGTGTGACCCAAAAAGCAAATAATAATAATAATAATAATATTTACAGTTGAAGAAGTGTCCTCTCACTTTGTCCCGGTTTTGATGAGGCACATCTGGAAAAGCAGTTTATTCAAGGTACCAAAGAGGTTGTCAGATCCATGTTGACTTAGTTGTCAACAAGGGCGATGGTGCTTTTAGTTGGGTGAGTCGTCATCTTTGCCCCCACCGGTGGTGCTGAGTCTGCCGGTGTGTGTCACTCCTGGCAGGGCTCTGTCGAGGTGTTGCGCTATCCTGAGCAGGGACCGGGCAAAGTGTCTCACTTACAAAGGCAGTCAGATGTCTGTAGCTGATGAAAGTTGAGGACGAGTCACATGAGATGCTGTCGAGAGGAAGCTGTTCACTGTGGGATGAACAGTCTCACGAGCAGGGTTTGGGCTCTGCTGACTATATAGACCAGGTTGTAGAGGAATTCACGCACCCTTTCTAAAGAAGGCACAAAAGTATTCCTCTAGCCAGAGGATTCGTGCTTTATTATTGTTTGCCTTATATAGTATATCTATCAAAGCAATAGTTATGAAAGAATTCAGTCATTGATTTAGTTGAAACTAGAAGAAAGTAATTCTTCAGGTGTAGAAGTTATTTTGTATTTGACAAGTCATTCAGCAGAGGTTCTTTAGCAAATGACAAGAATAGTAAAGAGTAATTCAGCTATGGAAGTTAAAATAAAAATTATACTACCCCTGTCGGCTTATTTTATTAGGTATTGTGTTACTGTTTGAGCAATATAATTGGTGTTCATTATTCAAATTTAGCTTTGAATACAAGTGTGTCTTCATTTGAAAGCAGTTTCCCTCCTGCACTTTCCAAAAATCTCTTTTTAGCCTTCATGCTGCTACATGTTCCCCTTTAGATTTCAAGAGGGGGCTAAACTTTCTTGTCTTACCTCAGTCAGGCTGCAATGCAGTTTTTATTTGCTGGTCCGTTCTGTAACCGTTCTGTGGCTAGAGACTTGTGCTGGGATTGAAGAGGAAAGTGCGGGGGGGGGGGGGGGGGGAGTGGCTGGCCCTGGCTCTGGCACATGGAAGAGAAAACTGAAAGCTGCTTTGGCTCAGTGCTGTGAGTTAGAAAAATACTGAGTTGGGGGCTGGTGCGATAGCACAGCGGGTAGGGCGTTTGCCTTGCCCAAGGCCGACCCGGATTCGAATCCCAGAATCCCATATGGTCCCCTAAGCACCAGGGGTGATTCCTGAGTGCATGAGCCAGGAGTGACCCCTGTGCATCGCTGGATGTGACCCAAAAAAAAAAAATAGAAAAATACTGAGTTGGGCAGGGTGATGGCTTCAACTGTATGTATACTACAGTCCAGACTCTCGATGTACTCAGCCATTGGAGAGTTTTCCTAAGAGGGCGTTGCAGAATTCATTTCCTAAAATACAAATACCTTTTACAGCTAGTTTATAAATAAGCCTTTTTGATGCTCTTTTTTTTTCTTTTTTTTTTTTTTCCTTTTTGGGTCACACCCAGTGATGCTCAGGGGTTACTCCTGGCAGTGCTTGGGGGACCATATGGGATGCCGGGGATCGAACCCGGGTCGGCTGCGAGCAAGGCAAATGCGCTCCCGGCTGTGCTATCGCTCCGGCCCCTGGTGATGCTCTTAAAAGCAGATACGGTACCTGTGTTCTCAGTGATGGTAAAGAGCATGTGGGGAGACTAGCATTGCCTGGGCCAGTGAGAAAAGGTGTTTGTAAGTGACCACTCTTTGACTCAGTGGCAATAAACACAGATTTGCTGCTGGGGGGAAGGGGTGGGAGGGGGGAGGAAGAGTGCATAAACAAGGGAGTGTTTTCTTTCTTTTTGAGGGGGTCTCTTTCATATGTCTGGGCTTGGGGCCACACGATAGTGCTCAGGACTCACTCTTGGGGGGGGCTAAGGGACCGTCTGGGATGGTGGAGGTTGAGCCTGGGTCAGCCGCATGCACGGCCTAGGGCCTGCTCGATGTCCTCTCTCCGAACCTTTCTTCTAGTTCTCCCCTTGGGCATGGGCATGTGTTTCCAGAGACGGCCATTGCTGCTTTGGTAAGAAGTGCTGCCCCTGGGCCTGGAGCCATAGCACAGCGGGGAGGGCGTTTGCCTTGCATGCAGACAACCCGGGTTCGATTCCCAGCATCCCATATGGTCCCCTGAGCACTGCCAGGGGTAATTCCTGAGTGCAGAGCCAGGAGTGACCCCTGTGCCTCGCCGGATGTGACCCAAAAATTAAAAAAAAGTTCTGTCCCTGTTGCCAACAAAGTGACTTTACGTTTATGAGACAGTTAGAATAGGGCTGGAGCACTGGTACAGGGAGGAGGACACTTGCCTTGCAGGCAGCCCACCAGGAGTAAGCCCTGAGCACCACCAGTGTGGCTCAAAAATCAAGGGGGGGACTGTAACAGAGCTTAAAAGTACATTGTAAAAATTTGACCCTAAAACTTGTATAGCGTATAAGGTATTGATTATAAATACTCAAATCTGCGTTGACTGGAGTGCTTTTAAGTGTCGAAGGTCTGGTTTGTCTGGCCTTGTGGTTTCTTGTGGGGAGGACGGTCACGCTCATTTAGTTGTGGTGCCTGCCTGCCAGAGGTGGAAGTGTTTGTGCATCTTTTAGTTGTGGGTGTGGTGCACACACCTTGGTTGCAAAGCCCTGGAAATGAGTTTGTTGTGCGGCTGGAGGCTGATTGCAAAGGCAGAGCCAGACTTTTGGCCTCATGCTTGCAATGCCAAGGCTTTGCCGTGAACTCTCCTTGGTCTCAGACTGTCATTTTGTTCCTGGGAGTATCCCTACAAACTCAGGATTCTGCTGTAGCATCAGACTCTGCTGTGATTGATCACCAGCTCTAGATTCTGTTTCAATAAACTGCCGCTTTTACATAAATTTGCCTTACAGGCTTAGCTTCGGCTAATAACTTTTCTAGGAGATAATTCCTGAGTAGAACTTTTTTTCCCTTCTGCTCTCTATTCCAACTGGCTTTTCATTTCAACGCTTCTGCTGAGAGAGAGAGAGAGAGAGAGGGAGGGGGAGGGAGGGAGAGAGAGAGACTTAAAACTTATTTAGAAAGATGAGGGGGGAGTTTATGTTCAGATTCTCCAGAGTGGAAGTAAGCAAAGAAAGAAGTATAGCCATGAGCATGTGGGGTGCATGTTCAGGGGAGAACAAAGGCTTGAAGGCTTTTTTTTTTTTTTTTTAATTTCTTTTTGTTTGTTGTTTTTTGGAGTCACACCTGGCAGAGCTCCGGCGCTGTTCCTGGCTGTGTGCTGGAGAATGAAGGGGCCAGAGCTGTAGTGCAGTGGGTGGGGCACTTACACACCGCTGACCCGAGTAAAGCCCCACCACACAGACCCTTGGGGTTGCCCCTCGCCCCCCACAAAAGGACAGGTGCCGGCGAAGGGGCGGAGAGGTTGGTGGCCAGGCTGGAAGTTGCCGCCGGCACTGGGGAAAGCAGCATGGAAATTGCTCTAAAGAAGGCTGACCCCTGGCGCTGGGGTGGGGGGGGTGGGGGCAGAGGGACCTGCCCTACTCAAGGCCAGCGCCCTCCCGCTGGCCCTGCCCTAGGCCCTCAGCTAGGGTTTCTTTAGAAATAAAGCAGGAGTGAAAACTACTGGTTATGCTAAGCTGCTACCGGGAGAAAGTGACAGTCCTTGTCTTGGAGGTGTTTTGAGGTGTTAGAGGTATTTTCTTGTGACTTGATAGGTACTTCTAGTCACTGGTATAAATGGTATAGTGTAAATTGACAGTCACTAGGGTAATGGTAAGTGACCAGTGCTCCAGTGTAATGGTATTCACAAGTCTGTATTCTGATACTAGAGGGGAGCAGCTTACTAGCAGGTCATGGGAACTAACTGCATAGTGTACGTTTGGGTTTTCTGTCATGTTGAGTTGCATCTTAGGTTCTTATTAGGATTGGGGGGATAGAGTTATATTCTAGGAAATGCCAGACTAGATTGATACTTGGCGGTAGTTTGGGTTTTGTTGGGGCCTCCCGGCAGTGTCTAGTGGACTGTGGAGCCACTTCACCCCGGGTGGGTCCGTGCTCGTGCCCAAGGTGGTGCAGCTCCAGGGGCCAAGTTTGTTTGGTCACAGTTTCTGGTGGCATGGAAGTGGATACTTTTTTGCTTTTCTTCTTCCCCTATAAAAAAGAAATTATTTTGTTCCTAGTATGATGGCTTTGCAAAGGATTATAATTAACATTTCTCAGTTCATGACCCCTTTGCAATCATTGATATTGTGTCCTCATCCTTCTCCTGGATAAAAGCAACCTACAGTGAACTAGGCCCTGACTGCCTTCATTTGTCCTCCTGGTCCTTGAAATTGGATTATTACTTTTAGTATGTGGATGAAAGAGATGTATGTATTGTATGGGACTTGTTTTAATTCATATAATTCTCTATGGATCAGATTCTTACTTTCTAAAAACTGCGCTTGAGGGGCTGGAGCAATAGCACAGCGGGTAGGGCGTTTGCCTTGCACGCGGCCGACCCGGGTTCGATTCCCAGCATCCCATATGGTCCCCTGAGCACCGCCAGGGGTAATTCCTGAGTGCAGAGCCAGGAGTAACCCCTGTGCAGAGCCAGGTGTGACCCAAAAAGAAAAAAAAAAACTGCGCTTGAGTAGGCAGGAGTTTGGCCAGGTAAAAAGCCTTGTGTCCCAGTCACTGAATGTGGTCATAAATTTACAAAGATTGATGGGAAAGGGTTTGCGTAAATTATTCAGCAATGAATTTAAATTGCCTTCAATTGGTAATAAAACACTTGTAATGTTAATGCTGTTATTAAGTCATCTCATCGCATTTAACTCTTTCCGTGGGTGACTATTCCACACAGTGTTTGGACATGTTTTTGTGTTTCTTAATTAAACCAGGAACCGCAGCATTTTTCAGGGTAACTACATCGTCCTGGCAAAACTCTTCCCACTCCTGCTAGTTCCAGTTCAAAAGAATCATGAATTGACAGACACTCCTCATCTTACCTGGAGCTAACGACTCACTTCCTCCCCCTGTGGGTCTCCCCAGACTTGGTTACAAGTGACAGGAGCTACACCCAGGTTGCCTGTGTTTACTCTTGAGACAGTTGGTTGAAGCACCTCGAGCATTCCCTCCCCTGCTGCGCCAGTTCGGTGACAGTTTTGACTCGATCTAAGACACGCGCCCAGGTCTGCACTGGTCGTTCAGTGCTAGACCTCCCAAGCAGGACCCGGGGCCCGTGTGATGCCTGCCAGGGGTTGAACCAGGATTTGCTGTGCATGCGCCTTAGCCCCCTTATTCTCTCTCTGATATCTAGACCTGATACTCTTGGAAAGCATCTGTGCGCCACCATACCACCCACCCACCACCGCCGGCCCCATCAGGCCCTCTCATGGGACTTCCATCAGGTCAGTCCTGACTCCTGTGCATTGATGGCAGAGGGACTTCATAACTGCAGCTCATCAGTCGAGGAAGGGGTAGCTCCAGGAGGTTGTTAAACAAAGCTTGGGAAAAAACAGATCTCTACCTCAGTGACTCCAGTGTCAGCTCTAGGCACTTGCTTCCATCCCCTGCAAATACGCCAAGAAGAGGTGCCCGTGTCTATTGTATTAGTAAGACGTGGGTGCTTCAAAAGTGATCGGTGACTGTTGGTACTGTAACTTTCATTACATTGGTTATTTCCCCCTTTTCACTGACTATCTCTCCCGTTAGCTGGAAGGCTTACAGGAGTGGGCTAGCATTGACCATCTTGATAGCAAAGGAGACGCAAAGGAAAGGATTAGCCCTCAGGAAATAAGCCCGTTCCTCTTCATTTCTTTCAAAGTCCATCTCGATAGAGAACATCTGGCACTATTCTAAAGTCTCTTCTTCCCTAAAAATAGTGATTATATTCTGTTTATAACCCTATTCAAAAGTGAAGAAAACGACCATAATCTCAGTTAGTTTCCATTTTGTTCCTGTGCCTCAGCCACTAAAGATATGGGCCTCTCCTTTTCCAAATTTCAAATTCCAGAAACCTTTGAGAGGAGTAAAGAGATTATCAGGAGTGATGACTGTGAAGGGTTTTTATTATCTCTGTCACTCCCAGCTGTGCTTGTGGTACAAAGGATCAAACCCAGAGCCTTGGTCTACAATCTTGGTCACATTTCCCAGCCCTGTATAAAGTCTCAAGCAAGGGGGCCCAGAGGGAGTGTGGGGGTAAGGCATTCTCCCTGCTGGTGGCAGACCTGAGTTTGATCCCTGGCACTGTATATGATCCTCGAGCACAGCCAGGTGTGGCCCAAAGACCAAAATAATAGTAACCCTAGCAGAAACTGATTGGAGACATTCGTATGTATCGTGATTGGCCAGGGCCACATCTAGCAGCGCTCAGGTACTATTGCTGGCTCTGGTCAGAAGTGGCCCGGGCGGCTTGGAGTACCATGTGTGGGGATTGAGCCAGAGGGGCAGCACGGAAGGCTAGTTTGCCTTACCCCCATTTACTCTCTCTGGCCCTTGGGGACATTCTTTCAAGGAACTGTGGCTTAGTCTTAGTCTAGGCTTACCCAAACATTGTGTGCGTCACAACAGCTCTGGGACGAGGAGCTACAACTCGAGGGTCAGGGGAGGGAACTTGAGCTTTACTGTAGTGTTGGTGTGCTGTATCTTCAGAGATCCTGGGGAGGCTGCTAAGGCATGAACATGCTCCAGACGTTGGGAATAGCTCTGACGACAAATTGGGGGGTGGGGGAGTCCTGCCTGTGGAATGAGCAGATTTCAAAAATTAACATCATTAGTACTATCAGAAATCTGCTTTTGTGAAAACAATAATAGACTTAACTCAGAATGTTCTGTATATTTAGTGTAGATTTTAATTTGGGTTTTCCCAACTTAATAAGCTTAAAACAATCTTTTTTTTTTCTAGTAGCAGTGTCACTATTTTATTTACATGGCTCAGTTTTCACTTTTTATAGGTTGTAAATTTCTTTTGTTTGGGGGGCCACACCCAGAAGTGCTCAGGCTTACTCGGGAATCTCTCCTGGTTAGACTCTGATGACTGTGTGTAGTACCAGGGATTGGACCCAGGTCCCGCAGCGAGACAACCCCATGGTGCTATATTATCTCTCTCCGGCCCCTAGTTGATGTTAAGCTTTCTTATGTCCATACTTAATTTTGCACGCCCTGTAGATAAGTAAATTGGGTACCTACCATGCCGTGCGGTGATTCATTTAGAGGATTTAAAATTGCATTTTAGCAGCGGCTGGACACTTAGAATTTCTGTTCCATAGGAGAAGGCTTTTTCTTTTATTCTGAGCTGCAGTTTTGTCTGTTGGGTTTTTTGTTTTTCCATATAGATGTGTAGGGACAGTGGTGGCAGCATTTTTAAATCCTTTGTTTTTTTCTTGAAATGTTGATCTACTATCTTTAAGGCAGGGAAAGCCAGTAATGACTGCCCTGTGAGTACATCTTTGCTCCTAAGTCTCGTAAATTAACTTGGAAAGCTCCAGAAGAAGGAGCTTCTAGATTTGGGCCCACGAGTTGATAAGGAGAAAGAAGCAAGGTGTTTCATTGTAAGCTTGGGTGTCTTGTCATTCATGCTGATGCCTTGGCTTCAAAATCAGCCTGGTAACAAACATTCCTATTTCTGGGATTTTTCTGTTGGGTGACTTCTAAATGACATAGTTCATGAGAACTTTGGTCATTGAGCAATTAATTTTTTTTTCTCTTTGGGTCACACCTAACGATGCTCAGGAGTTAATCCTGGCTCTGCACACAGGAATTACTCCTGGCGGTGCTTGGGGGACCATGTGGGGTGCCGGGGATTGAACCTGGTTGGCTGTGTAAAAGGCAAACTCCCTTCCCCCCTGGACTACCGCTCCAGCCCAGCAATTGATTTTTCAAAACTTGGAAGTGTAAACTGTCAAAAGATGGTTCTGAATTACTTCATCATAAAATTCAGAGTGGGTTTGCCCTTAATGCCTGTTCCTTTGTAGTAGAAGGGATTTTCAGGCCTGCAGTTAGCAGGACAGTGCGCAGACTATTGGACACATTGAACTGAGCTTGCTGTAGTCTGTCTCAAGCTAGCAGGGAGTTCTCACAGTGGGAAGCTAATTTGTGTTCTCCAGTGAAACGCATTTCTCTTTCTGCTTCATGCTTTGGTGGGTGCTTCATATGGACTATTAATTGCTAAGAGGTTGTTGCTTGTTTACATAGGTTTCACTTTTTTTCCCCCCTTTGGGCAGTAGGGGATGGATGGGGCCACACCTAGACATACTGAGGGGACATACAGTACAGGTCATTGAACAGAGGTTGGCCACAGGCATGGCAGGTGCCTTACTTGCTGTATTATCTCTCTGGCCCCTCTTAGATTTTTCATAGTTAAGATTGATTTGGAGATCTTAAGAACATAAGCTGATAGGCTCTCGTGGCATTTGGATTAGTTGACTTAATTGTGGTTTGCAGCTGGAAGTGGGCTTAGAGTCTCAGGCGTTACTTAATTAGAAACCCAGATTTGCAGATAGTCAAGCTGCCTGATGATTTGGCTTTTGCTTACTGTAACCTTTTCGGGTTTAGACATACCTTCCACCCTGCAAGTATTGGTTTGGAATAGGAAACATAGGTCACTTTCAGGACCATAAAAATTCTCAACTGCCCGAGTTTCATTGGTTTTAATTAATCTTTATTTTTGCTTTTGCATTATAGGGACCACCTGCAGCAAAGCTTGGGGGTCCCAGGGCTGCTCTCACTGATGCTCACCTGGTGGTAGTTCTCTCTCTCCCTGGCCCCCTTAATCTTTGTTCTTAAACAACTTAGGAAAATGATCTAAATGTCTGTCTTGATATATCAGGTGTCTTCATTTTTCATTTCCTTACGCACACAGGCTTTTCATTTGTCAAATGATCCCCCAGATTCTCTAACTAGTTCTCTTTCGCTCTGGTGCTGAGTGCCCGGCTTTTCCCTTCTCAGCCTCATCTCACGGCCTTGAGGGACGCCCTTCTGGGTGTGCAGTTGGCTGGGGGCAGCTACTCAGCCAGTAGTGTCTTGAGTTGTGTAGAATGCAGAACCCTTCAGGACTCTTTCTTTAGAAATGCCATTATAATGTGCAGGTTAATTGTACGACAACAGAAAGTTACTTTCCTGACCTTCAGAATTACGTGGTACTGGTGCTAAAATGGTCTACAGTTTTCAGAGGTTCAACATCAACAAGGAGAAAAGCACTTGTGCTTGATTTTTAAGTCATTGGTGTTACTAAGTAGTTCTTTAAGTTCATCAACAAACTTTTTTTTTTAAGTCTAATCAGAATTGTGCCAGATTAGACTAAAACTCTACAATAAAGTATCCGTTTAATAGATAAAAAGACCAGAGCACTTATTTTTCTTGTTTACTTTTAAGTATTCAGAATGTACTAGATAAGATATACCTACTCACCTTTTCTGTCAGACTGGGCCAGGGTTTGTGATCTACCATCAGTGGAATTAGTAAATATTACAAGTTGTACATGTTTTGACTTGACTTAAATTTTTTTTTCCAATAGAAACTATGTTCCAACTTCCTGTCAACAATCTTGGCAGTTTAAGAAAAGCCCGGAAAACTGTGAAAAAAATTCTTAGTGACATTGGGTTGGAATACTGTAAAGAACACATAGAAGTAAGTAGCATGTCATTTTTTAATTTTAACATGACTCAGCTTCTAAACAATTACTTTGTGTCAGCAGTCAGGACGGTTCATTCTTAGATGTGTGATTCGCAGTTTTTAAACTCGGCATTAGCTTCACCAGAGCTTTCTCAGTTAGCCTAACTTGCTCCCTTCTCCCTAAAATGGGCTTTTTCATCTTTGCTTCCCAAAGCAAAAGCAGCTACCCTTGAGGACATGCATATATCAGACATTTACTAGGGGGCCTGGGGGAGGGGGTGGTCTCTAAATGCACAAATTTTCAACATAGGGGTGGAGGAGAGTTGTAGAATTTCTTGCCACCGATTTTACAGATGAATCAGTGAAGAAATACAGCTGCCTCACCACCCAGTGTGCGGCAGGGTCCATCTGTGAAGCTTCAGAGAGTATTCTCATTCTCATACACCTGAATGTTCCGGTTGAACTGATACTAGACGTGGTCGTTTGGGTGCTTGTCTCTTTCCTGAGGGGTTGGAGTGTGAGCCCTTTTGACCCATCATAAATGGTTATCTTCTCCTTGTACACAGTTACAAACTGTCTAGTCTTTTTACTCTGTGAGCCTTATGACAGCCCTGAGGGTCAGCCTGTGCAGTGGTTTCCTTGTCCAGATCACATTGCTCTGGGTCTTATGGCTGGTTGTTCAGTGTCTCTGAATTGAAATGTTTAAATTTATTTTTCTCATTAGCCTGTAGCTCCCAGCTGGTCAGGTACCATAATTACTTGTCCGTCTGTGTGTTCCTAGCGCCAGTGCAGTGCCAGGCACACAGAGGAGGCTCAGGCAACTTTCAGGAGGAAGTGGATGTGGAAAAGGCAGTTCCTCTCTGCAAAGGTTTCTTTTCCTGAGGCCCACTGCCAGGATTCTAGGCATGTCTCTTAGGAAGACTGGAGGCTTCTCTAGCTAAGTGTCCTCGGTGTGGGGGGTCACTCCGTTCCCTCTTCAGCCTTCAGACTCAGGAGGATCAGCCCATGTTATTAAAACAGTCTGTTCACTCAGCCCTCTGCATAATCTTGCCAAGAGTACATAATGCAAATGTCAAGGTACCTTTTTTCTAACCTGCATTTGAGTTGTCCCATCCATTACATATTCTGGAATTTACCACCAATGCTGGTTTCCCTGCATTGAACTGTGTCTTTGAGGGGCAAGAGGAATTTTACCCTATAAGACTTTGTATCGTTCTAGCCTGATAGGAAGTAGTCTGTTAAATTTTTATATAGGCAAAAAATTAACATAGTACTGCTTATCGTCTTTAAATTGCTCTCTTTTTGAGTTTAGAAATAATGTTTTCTTCTCAGTTCAATCTCTACCCACCCCGTGGGGGTCCCTCCCCCCTCCCCCCAGTCTTCCTCCTCTCTCCCTCCCATGGAACCAGAATGCCGTGTCTGTGGTAGGAAGTGAACATTGCTGTTTTACACTGTATTCTAAAATTGCAGTTGAAGAGCTATAGTGCTCCAAATGAAAACTTCTTTGGCATTAATATGTGGCAGAATTTTTTTTAGCTTCCAGTGGTTTCCTTGGAAACATGACTGACCATTAGGGGAGTGTCTGGTCGTGTGAAATGTTCAGCGCAGCTTCCACGTGCCTTTCGTGTTCCCTGCACCCCTTGCCCCTCCTAATTGGCTTCTTGGTGAGGCTGGCTTTCCTGTGCATCCCCTAGTTAAAAGATAGGGTGTTCACGTGTCAGCTTGAACTAGAGCTGATACCACTATGCTCTTGTAAACTTCTCTCACTGTTTTCTAGGACTTTAAACAGTTTGAACCTAATGACTTTTATTTGAAAAACACCACGTGGGAGGATGTAGGACTGTGGGACCCTTCACTTACAAAGAACCAGGTAAGTGGACCAGAAACTCCACATGGTAACATCCTTTCTGCTCATGACCTTTCAGCTTTCGGGGCAGCATGGGGGAGGGGGGTTGGCGGGGAATAGTTCTAACATGGAAAACAGTAGGGTTGCCTATTTCTTTTGCTTTTTGGCTTTTTGGGTCACACTTGGCTATGCTCAGAGGTTCCTCCTGGCTCTGCACTCAGGAATTACTCCTGGCAGTGCTCAGGGGACCATATGGGATGCTGGGATGCTGAACCCAGGTCGGCCGTGTGCAAGACATACGCCCTACCCGCTGTGCTATCACTCCAGCCCCGGGTTGCCTATTTCTTAAAGAGGTTGGGGAATGTAGGAAGAATTATTTAGTGCTTTTTTTTTTCCCCTCTCTTTGGATTAAACAAAGAGGAAACTGGGTTATGTAAGAATTTTGAAAACTATTGCATGTATCAGCCTTTTACTGTTTTGTTTTGTTTTTTGCTTTTTGGGTCACACCCGGCGATGCACAGGGGTTACTCCTAACTCTGCACTCAGGAATTACTCCTGGCAGTGCTCAGGGGACCATATGGGATGCTGGGAATCAAACCTGGGTCAGCCGCGTGCAAGGCAAACGCCCTACCCGCTGTGCTGTCGCTCCAGCCCCAGCATTTTACTCTTAACAAAATCTTCTAATGCTTTTTACAACTAAATTATGTCTCTCTTTTTTTTTTTAAGGTTTTCACTTGCTTGTTTTTTGATTTTTGTTTTTGTTTGGGAGTGGAGGGGGCACACCCAGCAGTAGGGGCTTACACCTGACTCTGCTTAGGGGTAACTCTGGCAGGATTCAGGAACCGTGTGGTGTGTGCCGGGGATCCAGGCCAGGCCGGCCTCATGAGGCGAAGGTCTTGCTGTCTCTTCAGCTTCACAAACGGGAGTTTAAAATCTGTAGTTCAGATACCAGTGATGCCCACAAATATAGTGAAGGTAGGGAAAGAACGGAATGGTAGGATAGTAGTCTTCACTAAAGTCCACATTGGGTGCTTGATCTGGTTACCTGGTTCTAACAATAAATAACCACAGGGAAAGATGCTAACACCAGTTATAGGATTTCAAGGCTTTCTGGTGTAACACTCTTTCTACTGGTTTTGTTTTCTATTTTGAGCCACACCCAGCAGTGCTCAGGGCTTATTCTTGGCTCTGCACTCAGAGATTGAATCCTGGTTGGCCACATGCATGGCAGGTCCCTAAGTGCTATAATATCCCTCCACCCCCTAGGATCAATTTTTAGTTTCTTTTTTTCCCTTGCCACACCTGGTGCTCAGGGATCAGCACCAGGACTTTGAGACACATGGGGTGCTGGGTATTGAACCCAGGTCTGTCGTGTGCAGGGCAAATGCCCTAACCCCCTGTGCTAATCATTTTGGACTTTAATTCACCTTTTGAAATTCCATTGTGTAGTCTCACACTAGAGAGGATTAAGGTTTTTCTTACTTAATTTTTTGTTTGTTTTGTTTTCTATTTGGGGTCACACCCAGCAATGCTAAGGGGTTACTCCTGGCTCTGCGCTCAGGAATTACTCCTTAGAGTGTTCGGGGCACCAAATCGGATGTCGGTGATCGAACCTGGGTCAGCCACTTGCAGGACAAGTACCCGCTGTACTATATCACTCCAGCCCGAGATTTTTCCCTTTCTTTAAGGAGTATTTTATTTCCTTTCCAATTTTTATCTGCAGCAAGATAAGTATTAGGAAGAAAAGCGCTCTCACCAAGCCTGTGTTTTACCTGTCTTCGTCCAAAGGCCAACTGCACAAGTGTTAATGAGCGTGGTTGTTCTTTGATGCCAGTATAGTCTGCGGTGTCTGTTTGCTTTTTTAACACCATACGCTACTCACAGACTGTAAGGAATTTTTATTTAACTTCCTCATTTGAATCGAGCAGCTGTCACTTCGTTGCTTTTGAAGCTGCTCTAGCCCGAGTAGCGCGGTTTGTGGAAGAGAGCTGCTTGTCAGCTCTGTTTCTGATGGGCAGTGAACCCTGAATGCTCTGCCAGGCTTTGAGCAGATGGGGGAGTGTTAAGTTGTGCTGTTTGTTTGGTAAGTGAATCTACCTGTACTTCCCCCCTTCCCTTCGCACTGTGTTGTTGCATTGACGGGGGTGCACACCTTGGGTTGTGGTGCAGGGCAGGCTGCCCACCCAGCTGCGTTGGGAGCACACTGCAGCCCCGCGCTGCCAGGGCAGGTGCATTGCCACCGGCCGCTCCCTCAGGCCCTGAGTGCTTTCACATGTGCCGGCTCCTTCCCTTCCCCGGTGCCGGGGCTCACAGCAGGACTACCCGAGGTGCCTGACGGATGCACCAGTGCAGCTGCACCCCAGCCCGAGAAGGACCCTTTTTCTTTGTGTGTGTGTTTGAGGGTCACTCTTGGGGGTGCTGGAGGGACAGAGGGGGATGCATGTAGGATCTAGCGAAAGCCTCCCGCAAGCCAAGCGTACACTCAGCCTGTTGGGTCATCTTCGACCCTGTGTTTATCCTTTGAAATTTTTTCCATGTTGGGAAGTATAAAAGTTGTATTTTTGGGGGGGCTGGAGTGATAGCACAGAGGGAGTTTGCCTTGCGTGTGGCCGACCTGGGTTCGATTCCCAGCATCCCATATGGTCCCCTGAATATTGCCGGGTGTGACCCAAAAAAAAAAAAAAAAAGTTGTATCTTTTCAGCTCATTGCCTAATTGCACTAGTATTTCCTGTACTCTGAATTTTAATGTAAATCTGAAGCCTTTAGCAGGTTCTTTTTTGATGAAGAGAAAGCAACATTATATAGCAGTTTATTCTGTTTGTTTTTTATTATAAAATAAGCGTTTTATAAGCTTGAGACTGGAGCAATAATACCGTGGGTAGGGCACTTGCCTTGCTTATGGCCTAACTTGGGTTTGATCCTCGGAACCTCATGTGGTCCCCCGAGCCCCTCCAGGAATAAAGCCCTGAGCACTACTTTGTGTGATCAAAAAATGAATAAACTTTAAGCCTTTGGTTTAATTGTCTTTAGTTTGTCTAAGGCCTGTCAGCAAATGAAACTTTTTTTCCCTAAATTTGGAGGAAGATCTTATAATTAAGTGCTTAAATAACATTGTGGGACCCAAATAAAATATTTTAAAATGACTCTCACTTGCGTTTTTATAGATGTATTTTTTAAAAAGAAAAAAGCATGCTCGATAATAAAAAATGCATTACAGACTTTCTGTTCTAAAAATAGCATTGTGTCTCTATTAAAAATAGAGACTGTCTGGGAAGAAAACCTAGAACCTGTTATTGCCTGTCTGAAGTGACGTCTGATTACATTTTTTTGTCTTTTCTCTAGGATTACCGGACAAAACCTTTCTGCTGCAGTGCTTGTCCATTTTCTTCAAAATTCTTCTCTGCCTACAAAAGTCATTTTCGGAATGTTCATAGTGAAGACTTTGAAAATAGGATTCTCCTTAATTGCCCCTACTGTACCTTCAATGCAGACAAAAAGACTCTGGAAACACACATTAAGATATTTCATGCTCCAAACGCCATCGCGCCAAGTAGCAGCCTCAGCACTTTCAAAGATAAAAGCAAAAATGATGGCCTTAAACCCAAGCAGGCTGAGAGTGTAGAGCAAGCTGTTTATTACTGTAAGAAGTGCACTTACCGAGATCCTCTTTACGAAATAGTTAGGAAGCACATTTACAGGGAACATTTTCAGCATGTCGCAGCACCTTACATAGCAAAGGCAGGTGAAAAGTCACTCAACGGTGCAGTCCCCCTGGGCTCCAGTGCCCGGGAAGAGGGTAGTATTCACTGCAAGCGATGCCTTTTCATGCCAAAGTCCTATGAAGCTTTGGTTCAGCATGTCATCGAAGACCACGAGCGCATAGGCTATCAGGTCACTGCCATGATCGGGCACACAAATGTGGTAGTTCCCCGAGCCAAACCTCTGATGCTCATTGCTCCCAAACCTCAAGAGAAGAAGGGCCTGGGACTGCAGTCACGAATCGGTCCTCTTGCTTCCGGAAGTGTTAGATCGTTGCCATCCCAGCAGATGGTGAATCGACTCTCAATACCAAAGCCTAACTTGAATTCTACAGGCGTCAACATGATGTCCAATGTGCACCTCCAGCAGAACAACTATGGGGTCAAATCTGTAGGGCAGGGCTATGGCGTCGGTCAGTCGATGCGGTTGGGCCTGGGTGGCAACGCCCCCGTTTCCATCCCTCAGCAGTCGCAGTCTGTGAAACAGTTGCTGCCAAGTGGAAACGGAAGGTCCTACGGGCTTGGGGCGGAGCAGAGGTCCCAGGCCCCGGCCAGATACTCCCTGCAGTCGGCCAACGCCTCTTCGCTCCCGTCGGGCCAGCTAAAGTCCCCTTCCCTCTCCCAGTCCCAGGCCTCCCGAGTGCTGGGTCAGTCCAGTTCCAAACCAGCCGTGGCTGCCACGGGGCCGCCTCCGGGCAACACTTCCTCGACTCAGAAGTGGAAAATCTGTACAATCTGTAACGAGCTTTTTCCAGAAAATGTCTATAGCGTGCACTTCGAGAAAGAACACAAGGCAGAGAAAGTCCCGGCGGTCGCAAACTACATTATGAAAATACACAATTTCACTAGCAAATGCCTGTACTGCAACCGCTACTTGCCCACCGATACCCTGCTCAACCACATGCTGATTCACGGGCTGTCCTGCCCCTACTGCCGCTCGACCTTCAACGACGTGGAGAAGATGGCCGCCCACATGCGGATGGTTCACATTGACGAGGAGATGGGCCCGAAGACGGATTCCACCCTGAGCTTCGACCTGACGCTGCAGCAGGGCAGTCACACCAACATCCATCTCCTGGTGACCACGTACAACCTGAGGGATGCCCCCGCCGAGTCCGTTGCCTACCATGCCCAGAACAACCCACCCGTCCCTCCCAAGCCACAGCCCAAAGTACAGGAAAAGGCAGACATCCCCGTCAAAAGTTCGCCTCAAGCTGCAGTGCCCTATAAGAAGGATGTGGGGAAAACCCTCTGCCCGCTCTGCTTTTCGATCCTGAAAGGACCCATCTCTGATGCACTTGCCCACCACCTGCGAGAGAGGCACCAAGTGATCCAGACAGTCCACCCGGTGGAGAAGAAGCTCACCTACAAGTGCATCCATTGCCTTGGTGTGTATACCAGCAACATGACGGCCTCCACCATCACCCTGCATCTGGTGCACTGCAGGGGTGTGGGAAAGACCCAGAACGGCCAAGACAAGGCGGCCGCCCCCTCTCGGCTTAATCAGTCGCCAGGCCTGGCACCCGTGAAGCGCACTTACGAGCAGATGGAGTTTCCCTTGCTGAAGAAGCGAAAGTTAGATGATGATCGCGACTCCCCCAGCTTCTTTGAAGAGAAGCCCGAGGAGCCTGTTGTGTTAGCTTTAGACCCTAAGGGTCACGAGGATGATTCCTACGAGGCCAGGAAAAGCTTCCTCACTAAGTATTTCAACAAGCAGCCCTATCCCACCCGGAGAGAAATTGAGAAACTGGCAGCCAGCTTATGGCTGTGGAAGAGTGACATTGCCTCCCACTTCAGCAACAAGAGGAAGAAGTGTGTCCGAGACTGTGAAAAGTACAAGCCCGGGGTCCTGCTGGGCTTCAACATGAAAGAGTTAAACAAAGTCAAGCACGAGATGGATTTTGATGCCGAGTGGCTCTTTGAGAACCATGATGAGAAGGACTCCAGGGTCACGGCTAGTAAAACCGCTGACAAAAAGCTCAACCTTGGGAAGGAAGAGGACAGTTCCTCAGACAGCTTTGAAAACTTAGAAGAAGAATCCAATGAGAGTGGTAGCCCCTTTGACTCTGTTTTTGAAGTTGAGCCTAAGATCCCCAGTGATAACCCGGAGGAGCACATGCCGAAGGTCATTGCCGAGGATGCGTTGGAGGCTGAGGAGAAGCTAGACCAAAAAGAGGAGGAGGAGGGCTCCAAGTACGAAGCGATCCACTTGGCTGAGGAACCTGCCAAGCCAGTGCGCGACGCATCCGACAGCGAGGTCGACCAGGATGACATGGAGTGGAAGGATGGTGCCTCCCCACTGGAGAGCGGGCCTGGGTCCCAGCAGGCCTCAGACTTTGAGGACAATGCGTGTGAGATGAAACCAGATACCTGGTCCGATGACTCTTCCCAGAGCGAGGACGCCAGGAGCAGTAAGCCGGCTGCCCAAAAAAAGGCTCCCCTGCAGGGCGACGGAGAGCAGCTGAAATGGAAGAATAGTTCCTATGGAAAAGTCGAGGGCTTTTGGTCCAAGGACCAGTCACAGTGGAAGACGGCGTCCGAGAATGAGGAGCGCTTGTCCAGCCCCCAGATCGAGTGGCAGAACAGCACCATCGACAGCGAGGACGGAGAGCAGTTCGACAGCATGCCGGACGGGGTGGCCGAGCCCATGCACGGCGGCCTAGCCGGGGTCAAGCTCAGTAGCCAGCAGGCATAAGCGGCGGCCCCCCGGCGCCGGAACCCTGTCCTCTCGGTGTGACTGCACAGCTCTGGTCATGCTGGTACTGCCTTCTGAATGCTAGGTCATTGGGCTGGTGGGACACGCGGCCACTTCAGTCCCAGTGCTTGACTAAGTCTTTGACACATGGTTGGCTGATCTTGCCTCAGTACTTATCGTGACCGATAACAGTAACTAAATGTGAAAAAAAACAAAAACAGAAAAAAAAAAAACGTTAAGCTGGTGGCTCATGAACGCACACAAGAAAAGCAGAGGTTTATTTTATCTGCCTTTTCAAAAAACATTTCTTCCCTCTGTAAAATGTTCGGTTGAATGTTCTTGCGAAGCGTTACTCTGATTCACACGGTAGTGTAGGGCCAACATTCAAGCTACCAGTCTAATGTGTATAGTAGACTTTGGGGAAATCAATTTTTTTTTTCATGTATTCATTCTGAATAGTTGAAATGTATATTTGTACAGTCTTTTAGACCTATTCAAGTGATGCTTATGATATTGTTACTGTGTACCCATCATAGATTTCTTTTTTTAGTGATGCCCTTGCTATGTAATAAACGCTGTATCTAGTTTACCTAGCAAAAAGCTTGAAACTGCGCTAGTATGGACTTTTGAACAGACTTAGTTTTTGCACATAACCTTGTACAATCTTGCAACAGAGGCCAGCCACATAAGATATATATATATATATATCTGGACTCTCTTGTATTATAGACTTTTTCTTGTTCGGAATATCCTTGACATTACAGCTGATAAACAAAAACTGGTATATCAGATCTGTTTTCTGAAACCTTTTAAGCTAAAAAAAAAAAAAACATTCGAGAATTGACTAATTTTGACACCTTTTAGATCTGTATGAAAGTGTGTTGTGTTGACGCAGCAAACCAATGACTGCTGCACTTTGGATATTGAGTTTTTTCTTTAGTTACACACCACCCTGGTGTATTCATTTATACCATCTAATATATGACACACTGTTGTAGTATGTATAATTTTGTGATCTTTATTTCCCTTTGTATTCATTTTAAGCATCTAAATAAATTGCTGTATTGTGCTTAATGTAAATATTTGCTTTATTACACATTACAGTTCTGTGTGTCCATCCCGTCTGGTGCAGCGGACGCCAGGGCGCTCCTCAGCGGAGATGGACGGACGCCGTCGCCGAGGAGCCTTGGGCGTGGCCCGGATCTCTGCTGGCGTGAGGGGCGCTCGCTCTCAAGGCACCTGTTACGGATCCTTTGTTTTGTTTTCCTTCTGCTAAAATAAACATCCTTGAGTTTTTGGTTTTTTTTTTTTTTTTTTCACCGTTTGTTAAGGAGCAGAGCCTGCTTATATCTGTAAATGTCTTGATGATAAAAGGATGTAAACATAAATTGGCATTGATTTGCAAGCGGAATCTCAGTGCCCCGGTGTTCTTTTTTATAATGAAGTGAATGTTAGTTTTCACCTCACATGGGAACAGTTGTACAAAACAGAGGCAACTACTCTGCTTTTGTTCAGACACTCTGGACCACCTTGCCGTAAGGAAAAAGGCCTTGGCGATCACGGCGTAGTGAGCCGGGGGCTGTGGAGGTGGCAGGAGCTCGTGTGTTCACCGCGCAGAGGCCGGCTGCTGACGGTGGACATGCCAGAGGCAGCGCGAGGTGGCTTGCGGCAGTCACGGTGACGGGGCGCCCCTCTGCAGAGGGTGGGAGCCGGTCGGTCATTTCTGAGGGATTTGGGCCTAAAGAGTTCAGTGGCCACTTGCTCTGATTTCCAAGAGACTTGTCTTTTTGTCACCTTGGTAGATTGGACCAGCCACCCCCGAACATGAAGCCACACTAAACGCAAGAGAAAGCCCAAGAAGAGAATCTTTAGAGTGTTTGGAGCGTGGCGCTAGTTTAAATTTACAGGTAAATTATTGTTATAAATTCTGTGGGTTCCAGGTCATGTTTGGGCAGAATGTATCCAAATTAGGAAGCTGCGGGTTACCAAACTAGAAAACACTGGCGCTAGGAAAGTGCATCTCTGGTTTGGAGAGGGGAGTGGCAGCCGGGTTTGCACGGCTGTCTCTGTTACGCTGGCTCCTGGCTGGCCTGGGTCAGCTGCCAGTGGACGTACGTGTGTTCCTTGGTCGGATGGTAGACCGGGTCATCTCTGGCGTTGGGAAACAAGTTCAGCTACCTGGTGTTGGAAGCAGAGCCCTGGCTGGAAATGTCGCAGAAGCCCTAAGTGTCTCAATAAAAGCCATTTTCAAAGAACGTCGTCGTGTTGCTTCTTTTGGAATCATCCACAAATAACAGCTGTGGCAGTTGACCTAGAGATGGCAGGCAGACATTTTGCCCTTCCTGTGCTTATAGCTACGAGGACCGGGCTCTGGCGTTTGGGTTTTCTCTCCTGTCCGCACAGTGAGCATGTCTTGTCCTGTCCCTGGCTTTTGGCGTGGGGCCATTCAGGATCTCTCACTGGACAGCCCTTTGTTCCCCCTTAGCTTTTTTTATTTCCCCATATTTGGGTCACACCCAGTGATGCACAGGGGTCACTCCTGGCTCTGCACTCAGGAATTACTCCTGGCCGGTGCTCAGGGGATCCTATGGGATGCCGGGGATCGAACCTGGGTTAGCCGCATGCAAGGCAAACGCCCTACCCGCTGGATTATCATTCCAGCCCCCTCTTGTTTTTGAGCCACACCCAGGGATGTTCAGGGCTTCCTCCTGACTGTGCACTCAGAACTGTCACTCCTAGCAGTGCTTGGGCGACCATATTGGATGCCAGACATTGAGCCCAAGGGGCTCGAGCAATAGCACAGCGGGGAGGGCATTTGCCTTGCACGCGGCTGACCTGGGTTTGAATCCCAGCATCCCATAGGGTCCCCTGAGCACCACCAGGGATAATTCTTGACTGCATGAGCCAGGAGTGACCCCTGTGCATCGCCGTGTGTGACCCAAAAAGCAAAAACAGACATTGAGCCCAGGTTAGTGCTCGAGGCAAGCACGCTCCCTGTGGACCTGTCCAGCCAAGCCCTTGGCTCCCTCTTAACACCTAGGCGCGAGTCCACTCTTCTCGAGTTGTGTATTGTCGGTCCAGACAGTCTTCTATAAAGTGCTCACTCTACACGCCCCAGTTTTGCACAGCTTCTGTCAAGGCCGGGAACGTGGATGCAGGAATGTGTTAGGTCTCAACTCGCCTCTCCCCTAAGAAGAATGGGGAGTGGATTACTCCCGTCTTCTGGAATGGTGTCCACCACGTGGTGACCATGGGCAGGTCCAGAAGGCTCAGCTGACATAAGCATTTCTGCCTGCTGCTGCCGGCTGGTCAGTTTGAAAGCAACCAAGCCAACTAGGAAACCATGATCTGGTGTATTTTTTGCATCAGTTTAACCCAAATCAGGACTAAAGCGGGGTGCAATGGGTAAGGCGTTTGCCTTGAACACTGCCAACCCACGTTCAATCCCTGGCATCCCATGTGATCCCTCGAGCCCTGCCAGGAGGATGGCTGAGTGCAGTCAGGAGTACACCCTGAGTGCCACCAGCTGTAGCCCCCCCACCCCGAGAAATTAGCCCACATTGCAAACACCCACTACAACAAATGTAGTTGAGTTGCAGTGTGCTTCGTTGTGTTGAAAAAATTAAGCCTAGGGGCTGGAGCAATAGCACAGCGGGGAGAGCGTTTGCCTTGCACGCAGCCAACCCGGGTTCGATTCCCAGCATCCCATATGGTCCCCTGAGCACAGCCAGGAGTAATTCCTGAGTGCAGAGCCAGGAGTGACCCCTGTGCATCGCCGGGTGTGACCCATAAAGCAAAAAGAAGAAAATTAAGCCTAGGGGTTTGCTTTTCAAGAATACTTACCTAAAAGGTTTTTGTTTTGTTTCTTTTGCTTTTTGGGTCACTCCTGGCTCTGCACTCAGGAATTACCCCTGGCGGTGCTCAGGGGATCATATGGGATGCTGGGAATCGAACCCTGGTTGGCCACGTGCAAGGCAAATGCCCTCCCCACTGTACTATTGCTCCAGCCCCACTTACCTAAAAGTTTTGATAAAACTTGCTTCACCATTAAAAAGCTAGCCCGGGGGGCTGGAGTGATAGCACAGTGGGGAGGGCGTTTGCCTTGCATGAGGCCAACCCGGGTTCGATTCCCAGCATCCCATATGGTCCCCTGAGCACCACCAGGGGTAATTCCTGAGCGCAGAGCCAGGAGTGACCCAAAAAGCAAAAAAAAAGTTAGCCCGGGCCTAAACGATAGCAAGGCAGTAGGGTGTTTGCTTTGCAACTGGCCAACCCAGGTTCGATCCCCAGGATCCCATATGGTCCACCCAAAGCACTGCCAGGAGTAATCCCCCCACCCACCCCCTCAGGAAAATAAAATCTGGGCCAAGGGCCCAAGGAGTGCAGAGGTTAAGGCACTTGCAAATGGCAGCCCTTGCCCCTGCACACAGCGATTTGAGCACTGCCAGATAAAGTCCAAAACAGGGACCAAGGAGGCAGAGAAGGTTATGGGTGATTCAAGGCTGTTTGGTTCCTGGTGTCTCAGCTCCCCAAGGGCGACTGGGTGTAGCCCGGAGGCCCCCTAAGCAGCACCGGGTAGCTCTGAGAGCCCCTAACCTGCCGAGTGTCGGGGCACCTGGTCTTACTGGCCGAGTAGTAGAAATGGCCCTTGGATCCCCCGATTCCTGCTGGGAGGAGCCCCGCCCCCGCACAAATAAAAGGGGAGAAAGATGTGTATCTTGAAAACCCCTAAACCGTCCTTTTATTTTAGGGTCACACCTGACAGTGCGCAGGGGTTACTCCTGACTCAGGAATTCCTCCTGGCTGTGCTCAAGGAGCCATACAGGATGCTGGGGAATGAACCCGGGTCAGCTGTGTGCAATGCAAACGCCCTCCCCCTCTACTATCACCCCGGGCCCCTGAACCATCCTTTTTTTTTTAATTTTTATTATATCACCATGTGGAAAGTTACAAAGTTTTCAGGTTTATGTCTCAGTTATACAATATTCAAACACCACCTCTTCACCAGTGACCATATTCCACCACCAAAATCCCCAGTATATCCCCCGCCCACGCCCCCCACCCCCAACTATAACTGATGAATTTCACTTCATTTTCTCCTTACCTTGATTACGTTCCATATTGCAAAACAAAACTCACTATAGTTGTTGGAGTTTCCCCCCAAGAAAGACAGCCCTACTAAGGAAGCATTTGATAATTGGTTTTCCATTAGAAGATTGTATGTTTTCAGTTTTTAGAAAAGATCGCGCGGCCGCGTTAGCCTAAACCATACTTTTAAGGTGCTCCAACTCAGAACATGGAAAGGAAAGGTCAGTCCCTCATGAATGGAATAGAGGTGCACGCCACTGAAGCCGCTGCAAAGGTGCCCTCCGCTGTGGGTGACGTCCAGAGACTCAGGCTGCAGACGGAAGACTCTCCACCTCACGTCTGGCCATACGAATCATACTCCATTGTTTCACTAAAGTGAAGCATCCTAGACAACCGTTCAGGGGCTGGAGCAATAGCACAGCGGGGAGGGCGTTAGCCTTGCATGCGGCCGACCCGGGTTCGATTCCCAGCATCCCATAGGGTCCCCTGAGCACCGCCAGGAGTAATTCCTGAGTGCAGAGCCAGGAGTAACCCCTGTGCATCGCTGGGTATGACCCAAAAACCAAAAATAAAACCGTTCAGATTTTGGAAGAGAGTGGAGCTAACGGGCTTTTCCAGGGTACTGGCTGGACAAAGTGACTGGGAAAAAGCCGACAGCGATGGGTCAGGATGAAAAGGCAAGTCCAGGCCGTGGAGCTGAATGGGAGAGCCGCCCAGACAGACAAACAGACAGACAGACAAACTGATCTCCGGAGGGAGGTGGGCGCTGGCAGACGCCTGTCCAAGGAGTGCCGCTAAGCCCTGGGGGCCACACCAAGAACTTCCTGCACAGCCCTGAAGCTTCCTGGGGCTGAGCTCAGCGCCCACCGGCACCCGAGATCACTCGCGTTCTCAGAGCAGCCCCAGCCTCCGCGACCCAGCGACAGCTCCCGCGAGGAGCCACCGTGCCCCGTCAGGGCGCGAAGCTTCGACCTTCCCAGGATGCAGAGCAGAGATGCAGGTCTCACCCTCAGCCGGATATCCCCGACCCGCTGCGTGGCCCCGGCTGGGGCTGGCAAGGAGTGACACGGGCCCCCGGGGCCGCCTGCGTCCCACCACGCGCTGCCGAAGCTTGGCAGCTGATGAGGAACTGCGCGGGATGGTTCCGCTTCCCTCTGCTGTGGGTCTCTCCTGAGCCGGGCGTCAGGGGGCCCTGTGATCGAGAGTCACCAAACGGAAGGAGTCACACCACTCAGGTGCTGTGGTGCTGGGGACCCCAGGGTCACCCCGGTGGTCCAGGTTCCCCGGGACACACCCAGTGATGCTTGAGGGGCCGTATGGTGTTGAAGATTGGACCAGGGTCACCTGCGTGCAAAGCATGTTCCCTGACTCCTGTCCCCCCCGCCCACCACTCTTTTTTTTAAATTATGTTTTGTTTTTTGTTTTTGGGTCACAGCTGGCGATGCACGGGAGTTCCTCCTGGCTCATGCACTCAGGAATTACTCCTGGCCGTGCTCAGGGGACCCTATGGGATACTGGGAATCGAACCCTGGTCAGCCGCGTGCAAGGCAAACACTCTACCCACTGTGCTATTGCTCCAGCCCCTCTTTTTTTTTAAAAAAAAAAAATGATCATTTGAAATTGTTTTATTTTTCTTTCTTAATTGAAAGGGATCTTTCCAGGGCTGAGCGATAGCACAGCCGGGAGGGCGTTTGTCTTGCACGCGGCCAACCCAGGTTCGATTCCCAGCATCCCATAGGGTCCCCCGAGCACCGCCAGGAGTAATTCCTGAGTGCAGAGCCAGGAGTAACCCCTGTGCATTGCTGGGTGTGACCCAAAAAGAAAAAAAAAATCTTTCCTTGCGTGTTTTAACATTGTCGGTTTGCCGTGTAGGCGATGGGGCAGAACCTAAAATCCTGCACCTGGATTGTAGGCCAAGCCCCGTGCTCCCCGCTGAGGAACCTTCAAGGTCCCCCTGAGCCCCACCAGCAGTGCTCCCTGAGTACAGAGCCGGGAGGATGCCCTGAGCACAGCCAGGTGTGGTCCCCGAACCAAAATTAAGTTTCGCAAACGAAATGCCAAAGTATCCGAAAGGAAAACCTTGGGGCTGGAGCGATAGCCCAGCTGGGAGGGCGTTTGCCTTGCACACGCGATCAGGGTTCAATCCCCAGCATCCCATAGGGTCCCCCAAGCAGGGCCGGGAATAACCCCTGAGTGCAGAGCCAGGAATAACCCCTGAGCATCGCTGGGTGTGACCCCCCCCCAAAAAAAAAGGAAAACCAGGAAGCAGTGGAAAGCCCCCTTGGGACCCCCGACGGTCCCCTCCGTGCACCAGTGTTTACTCTGCTGGGCTGTAACCCGGCGAGCACTTGCCTTGGAGGTGTCAGGCCTTAGGGTCGGGCCCCAGCAAGGCGGAGAGTGGGAAGGTGCCTCCACAGGTAACCCAGGTCGTAGTGTCCACCCGTCTCTACCTCAGTGGCATTTTCCTAGCGATCTATGAAGAGCTGGTCTGTTTCCGCGGTGTCACGAGAGCCTGTCACTGACAACAGCCCTCCCTGGACTCAGGCTGTCCCCAGGCCTCCGGTTCCGATGCTTGGAGAATGGCCCTGCACGTTTGTCACCTCTCCCCAGGGTGTTGGACAGGGAGGCTTTGTTCCCGAGTGCAGAGACGGCTCTCCAGGGCCCACCGTGTCTGACCTGGACAGGCCACCCCCGCCCAGCCCTCGGAGAGGAGTGTCTGGTCGTGGAGATGCCGTCTACACATCTCTGCCAAATGTCACCAAGAGTGTCAACGCAAATTTTTGGTGGCACCAGCCTGAACTAAGGAAAGGGAGCGTTTCACTCTGTCATAGCTGCCTGTATGGGTTCAAGCCGAGAATCTTTCCATGTGTTTAAAAGTTGCTTTCTCCCCCCCCACCCCCGCCCCAGGAATTCCTGTTTCCAGCAGCTTTCTCTTACTTAGTTGTCAGAGCTGTGTTGGGTGATGACCTTTTCTTGTTTGTTTGTTTGTTTGTTTGTTTGGGTCACACCCAGCGATGCTCAGGGGTTACTCTTGGCGGTGCTCAGGGACCATATGGGATGCCCGGGTCAGCCGCGTGCAAGGCAGACACCCGCTGTACTATCACTCTGGCCCCGATTACCCCTTTTTCTTTTTCTTTTTCTTTCTTTTTTTTTTCTTTTTGGGTCACACCTGGCAATGCACAGGGGTCACTCCTGGCTCTGCACTCAGCAATTACTCCTTGTGGTGCTCAGGGGACCATATGGGATGCTGGGAATCGAACCCGGGTCGGCCGCATGCAAGGCAAACACCCTCCCCGCTGTGCTATCACTCCAGCCCCCCCCCACTACCCGTTTCATCTGAGCGGTAAACACATTTTCCAAGGCTGTAATTTGTCTTGCTGGCTTTTTTTTTTTTCTTTCTTCTTCCTTTTTTGATTTCTTTGCTTGCTTGACTTGCTTCGGGTTTTGGTTTTTGGGCCACACCTGGCAGTGCTCAGAGGTTCCTCCCAGTTCTGAGCTTAGGAATCACTGCAGGTGGTTCATCTGGGGTGCCAGGGCTTGAACCCTGGTCCGCTGCATCAAGGCATGTGCCCCACCTGCAGTACTAGCTCTCTGGCCTTGGCCATTTGTCTTTTGAATTTGCTTAGGATTTCATTATTTTTGTTTTGGGATTTCGGGGGAGGGAATGATATGATTCTTTGCAGGGCAGATAACTTTAAACGTTGGGTAAAAATCAAATTACCCATATTCGGCTGCTCGGTTCCCTAGACGCTCCATTCTCTCCTTCCATAAATTCATTTTATAGATTTGGCTCCTCCTCATCCCCGTGGAATTCTGGAGCAGTTCCTGGTGTCGGCGTGAGAGATGGAACTCCCTTTATTCTCTCCAGATGGTTTCCCAGTTGTCTCAACATGAAAACATTTCAGAACAGCCCCGGCAAACCCCGCATCTCTGCCAGGCAGCCCCCGGGGACCACCGGCCCCAGACCTCTCGCTCAGGCAGGTGGGGAGCTGCGCCTGGGACGCTTCGCAGTGTCTCCCCAGGGGCTCCTCCCACCCGCAGCCCCAGAGAAAGACAAAGAAACGAGGGCACTGGTCCTTCCCTGGGCCAGGCCAGCGTCTCCTGGTCCAGCTGCCCTGGGCCCCCCCTTGTGGGACACATTAACAGCCAACCCTGTGGGGAGGGGCTGGAGCGGTAGCATAGCGGGGAGGGTGTTTGCCTTGCATGCAGCTGACCCAGGTTCGATTCCCAGCATCCCATAGAGTCCCCTGAGCACCGCCAGGAGTAATTCCTGAGTGCAGAGCCAGGAGTAACCCCTGTGCATCGCCGGGTGTGACCCAAAAAGCAAAAAGAAAAGAAAGGGACGGAGAGTGAGCTGAGCTTAGGGCCCAGGGGACAGGCGGCTCCCCCCCCCTGCCCCCCAGCCAGGCCCCCGACCTCAGGCACCGCAGCTCAGCTCTGCCTGGAGCCAGCCCTGCAGGCCTCGGGCGCTGGGCTCAGAGACAGGAAGCAAGTAGCCCGGGGTCACACCGGAAAGGAGCAGAATCTGAAGGCCAGCGGGCGGGCTGACCTCAGGCAGGTCTCTGAGACCAAGTCTGCACCAAGATCCCAGGTTTCTGTCATACATGCACACACACACACACACACACACACACACACATGCACACACACACACACACACACACACACATACACACACACCCTCCTCCAAGTCTGCACCATGATCCCAGGTTTCTGACACACATGCACACACACACATGCACACACGCACACGCACACACACACATGCACACACACACATGCACACACGCACACACGCACACATACACACCCTCCTCCGGTTCTAGAAGGAAGAAGGAGCCAGGGAAGTTCCAGCAATCAACCTCCATACACCTGATTTTCAGAAACCGGAGATGCCCCCACTAGCGCCACCCCCCCACCCCCCATAAAAAGGAAGCGGGATGGGAGCTGGCACCCTCACAGCTGACTTCTCTCCCTACACCCTGTCCTGAGCGCTGTGACTTTGTGATCTGCACCCACTTCTGTTCTGGGTTTGGCGTATTTTTTAAAGATTTTTGAGGGTTGTTTTTTATTTTTCTTTTTGGGTCACACCCGGCGATGCACAAGGGTTCCTCCTGGCTCTGCACTCAGCAATGACTCCTGGCGGTGCTCGGGGGACCCTATGGGATGCTGGGAATCGAACCCAGCTTGGCCGCGTGCAAGGCAAACGCCCTCCCCGCTGTGCTATGGCTCCAGCCCATTGACTCTCTGTGAGATGGACCCTTGCAGACCTGTTCGTGATTGAGTCTCAGTCACCCGTCCCCCCACCAGTCTCCAGGCACCAGTGTCCTTCAAGCCTGTGTGCACCCCCACCTCCCTGCAGGGGGGCGGCTGAGCCCTGGGGGAGGGTCCGTCAGGGGAAAAGGTGGGCTAGAATACCAGTATCTCTGGGGCCAGGATGCATGTCTCTCATCCTTGCTCTGGACAGGGGTTAGCAACCGGGTCCAGTTTGCAGGAATTCGGCCAATCCCCAGGTGTCCTGGGGGTCTGGCACTGAACCATCAGCTGCAGAAATTCCCAGCACAGGTCCAGGCCGGCTCCTCCCAAGGCCCCCTGCCGACGTCACTCTGGGATGGCCCCTCTTCCTCCCCATCCCACCAAGCGTGTGCGTGCAAGGTACCCTATGGTTTGGGACCCCGGATACGTGTGATGTCTGGAGCACTGCAAACAGGAGCACAAGCACCAAAGCTAAGGCAGGTGAGTCTGGCGAGCACTGGAGGAAAAGCTGATGAGGGCCCAGAGGAAGAGCACCGGGCCAAGAGTGGTGGCCTGGCAAGCGTGTGGTTGTGAGTTCAAACCCCCGGGGCCCCACATGTGTCCATTTCCTTTGCCCACTGAGCTCTCCTCGGAGGATGCATCCTGAAGAGAGTGCACATGGGGAGGACGAGGTGTGAACCCCGAGGGGCTCACACAGCTCATTGCCCGAGAATCGGCCTCACCTCCCCGCCGGGAAGAGTAAGACACTTACTCTTACTCTCTGGAGTGGCCAGCACTGAGGGAGTTTGCTGAAACAGAAAAAGGTATCTACCTTCCCCACACGCAGGAGCCGTGAGGGTTGGACGGAGAGAAGAGGAGCTAAGGTGTTTGTCTGATGTGGCCAACCCCAGTTTGATCCCTGAGTACCACTGGGTGTCACCCAAACACATCCCCCCCCCCCCCGTCACAAAAATGTGACAATGCCATGGTCAGGAAGTGTGACCCCAGGAGAGCAGGGGTGAGATGCCCCCTGCCCCCCCACCCCCATGCCCTGCCCCATACCGCAAGAAAATCAGTGCAGGGGCGGGAGGAGGGACAGTATAGCGGGGAGGTCACTTGCCTTCCATGAGGCCCACTTGGATTTGATCCCATAAGATTCCCTGAGTGTGGCCAGGTGTGATTCCTGAGTGCAAATCCAGAAATAAACCCTGAGCACTACCAGGCGTGTGGCAAAAAAAAAAAAAAACAAGAAGAGGAGAGGAGGGGAGAGGAGAGGAGGGGAGGGGGGAGAAGGGGAGAGGAGAGGGGAGGGGGGAGGAGAGGGGAGGGGGGAGGGGAGAGGAGGGGGAGGGAAGGGGAGAGGAGAGGAGAGGAGAGGAGAGGAGAGGAGAGGAGAGGAGAGGAGAGGAGAGGAGGGGAGGGGAGGGGAGGGGAGAGGAGAGGGAAGGGGAGAGGAGAGGAGAGGGGAGGGGAGGGGAGAAGAGGGGAGAGGGGAGGGGAGGGGAGAGGAGGGAAGAGGAGGGGAGAGAAGAGAGCGGAGGGGAGGGCAGGGGAGGGGAGGGGAGGGGAGAGAAGAGAGCGGAGGGGAGGGCAGGGGAGGGGAGGGGAGGGGAGGGGCACCAACAGGACACAAACCCTTGCGAAGTCCAAGGTTGCCTGGGCCCCAAGGAGAGGGAAGGGACAATCCAGCTCCCGCATGTGTCCAAGAAAATAAAACCAAGTGAAAGAGGTAAAAGAAAAGTAAGGAAGAGGCCGGCTGAAGCGCTTCCAGGCGGCGGGAAGTGAGGGTCCCGCGTGCACAGAGGCGACCCTCACAGCCCAGGGGCCGGGTTCCGTCATGGACGGCAGCAAAATGAGCCGATCTGGGCAGCGCCAGAGGAGCAGCAGAGGCAGTGGCGGCCCTGAGCCTCCCGCTCACCCCGGTCCCTGTCACTGCAGCAACCCAGGGGGAGGGGCGGGGCGGCACGGGTGGGGGAGGGTGGGGGTGCACACACCCCACAGCAGTCCTGGGGGCCTGGCGCCTTAGAAGGGAGCCGGCAGCAGCAGTGGGGGTGGGGGGTAGCGGGCCAGGAACGCGCCGAGTTCTCATAGCAACTGGCCTCGGTCTAAAATAAAACATGTGCCCGTGTGTGTGTGTGTGTGTGTGTGTGTGTGTGTGTGTGTGTGTGTGTGTGTGTGTGTGTGTGTGTGCAGCTCAGGGACAGCGTGATGCTGGGGAGGGTCACCCTGGGGAGCCTGGGGACCTGCCCTGGCTCCTGCCTGTGATCCCTGAGGCCCCTGGCATGGAGGGGGGGTGCGCCCATAGCAGAGAGGCAGGACCAGAGAGGGAGAGGGAGGGGGGGAGGGGAGAGGGAGAGACAGAGAGAGAGACAGAGAGAGAGAGAGAGAGAGGGAGAGAGAGGGAGAGAGAGAGAGAGAGAGAGATAGGGAGAGGGAAAGACAGAGACAGAGAGAGAGGGAGAGACAGAGAGAGGGAGAGAGAGAGAGGGAGGGAGAGAGGGAGGGAGGGAGAGAGAGAGAGAGGGAGAGAGAGGGAGAGAGAAGAAAATGCCTGCCACGGGGTGGGGTGGCAGGAGGGAAACTGGGGACACAGGTGATGGGAAATGTGCACTGGTGAAGGGACGGGTGTTGGGACACTATGACAAACTCAATCATGAGCACAGTGATTCCATACAACAATTAAAGAGAGAGGGGGAGGGAGGAGAGATGGAGAGAGAGAGACAGAGAGAAAGAGGGAGAGAGGGAGGGAGAGAGGGAGGGAGAGAGAAAGGGAGAGAGGGAGATAGAGAGAGGGAGGGAGGGAGAGGGAGAGAGAGGGAGAAAGAGAGGGAGAGAGAGGGAGAGGGGAAGAGAGAGGGAGGGAAAGCAGGGGGGGTAGGGCAGGGCCGGAGCGGCATCTGTCCCCAACCCCCCCTCCCAGAAGAGGACCCTGAGGCCCAGAGAGGCGCTTTGGGGGTCGGGTAGGGGTGGATTCAAACCCAGGCAGTCTTGGCTCTGGGGTCTGCACTGCCCAGCACCAGGACAGGGGGAGTAGGGCTGGGGGTACAGTGGGCCCCCCCAGACGTCCCTTCAGCGTCAGAGGGGCAGACAGTGGTCTGGGGGGAGCACTGGCCGGGGAGCACTGCCCCCCAGGCTCCACAGCTGGGCCACAGCCAACACGGGAGAACAGGAAGGTTCCCCCTAAGTGGGCCCCAAATTCCCGGGGAGCGACCCTGGGGGCCCTGCATTGCCCAGGGTGCAGTGAGCTGTCCACTGCTGTCCACTGCTGTCCACTGCTGTCCGCCTGACTGACTGAGCCGGGGGCTCAGCCCGGGGGGCCCAGTGGGCGCAGGGGCGCAGGCCCGGACTCTGGCCTCTGAGCTCTGGTCAGAGCCAGATGGAGAAGGGTGGGAGGCATGGGGGGGAGGGGGAGCCCTCCAGACGGGCCTCCGCCTCTGCCCACGGCCACCCCAGGTCTGGGAGGGCTGGCCGCTGCCCTTGACCTGTGTGCCGCCCAGCCCACAAGGGCGCCCGCCGAGGAGGGGGCGGTCACGTGCCCGCCCGCCGGCCCAGCCACCCGGCCAAGTGTGCTGTGGAGCTCCCGGCCTGGCCCCCTGCCAGGGCCACTCCGCAGCCGCCCCCTCAGGCCGGCCTCCCGCCTGGCCTGCGTCTGCCACCGGGCCCCAGACCTTCCAGAAGGCTCTGACAGCTGGGCGCGGCCCCGCCCCCTGCCAGCCGGCCAGGCTGCAGGGCAGAGGCTGGGGGCGAGGGGGCGGGGGAGGGAGGGGCTCCCAGCAGCCGGCACAATGCAGTTCCCACACAGCCCGAGCAAAGGCTCCGGGTACCCCGGAGCCCACACAGGGCGGACCAGAGCAAACACTCGGGGGGACCCCAGAGCCAGAGCCGGAGCCACGGGCCCTGAGGCTCTCTGAGGTGGCCGGTTCCCGTCAGGGGGGCTCATCCCGTCTGCACCCCACGGTTACGCTGCACTTCCCAGCGCCACAGGAACGGTTTCTGTCTGTGCCACCCCAGCCCGACAGACCCCAAATGTGAGAGCCTCAGAATGTCCTGTGACGGGCAGGTAAACTGAGGCCCCACTAGCTTCTGCTGACCTAAACTGGACAAGGGGGCAGGAAGCACCTCCGAGCCTCCCCATCTGACCCTCAATCCTGCCTTCCATGCCCAGCCGGGCCCCAGCCACCCTGAGCCCCCCTCCAGGAAGCCCCCCCTCTGCTGGCACTGGCCCCCCGACACTCACGGCACCTGCGTGCCCTCAGAGAGGGGGCCTTCAGCCGGGGTCCCTGAGACGCCGCCAGTCTCTCTAAAATCAAGACCAGGGCCTAGGAATAGCTCTCTCGGGGGCCAGCGCCCACACGGGGAAGGAGGGGCACAGCTCCGGCCAAGGGGTCCTCTGGGGCAGGGGCTGCAACTTTGGGGGACGTGGATCGGCAGAAATCACACTGACTTGTTTTTATTTATTTTTATTTTATTTTACTTTTGCCTTTTTGGGGTCACACAGGGGTTCCTCCTGGCTCTGCACTCAGGAATTACTCCTGGCAGTGCTCAAGGGACCATATGGGATGCTGGGAATCAACCCGGGGTGGCCGAGTGCAAGGCAGACGCCCTCCCTGCTGTGCCGTCGCTCCAGCCCCACCATGACTGTTTTTAACACAGACAGAAGATTCTCTCCGGCCCGGCAGGCACAGTCGTACCCGGGCAGCCAGATCAGCCCCAGCCGGGGAGGTGTGACTCCCAGTGTCTGGCCAAAAGCCCCCCTCCTGGCTGGTGCCAGGGGCCCAGGCCAACAGTGGTGACACCCCAGCGCCGGGCACCGTCAGCTGGAACCTGGACGCTTCTCCATCAGATGCCGTCAGAGGACCTCTTGCGGGCCTGGTGGGGGGCCTTGGCAGGGGTCTGCTCCACAAAGATTCTGGAAAATCTCCGGCTGGAGGAACAGCCCAGGGCTTAGCGCTTCTCCTGCCCTGCAAGCAGACGGCCACTGGTTCAAACCCCAGTGGCCCCTCCATCCGCCAGCTCTGCACAAGTGACTCTTGGCTGGACCACAGCCAGGAGTCTGTAAGCACCACAAAGTGGGGTACGGCCCTCGTCGGACCCCACAGTCTCTCGAGCTTGCTGGAGCGATAGCACAGTGGGTAGGGCATTTGCCTTGCATGTGGCCGGCCCGGGTTCGATTCCCAGAATGCTGGCATGAGCCAGGAGTAGCCCCTGTGCATTGCCGGGTGTGACCCAAAAAGCCAAATAAAAGAAATGGAGGGGCCAGTTCCTGGAGGCCGGAGGGGGGAGCTGGGGGGGTGTGGAAGGTGGAGGGGAAACCCCAACCAGACACAAGTCCCTAGGCCCCACGCCGCTCCTCTGGTCTGAAAACGCACAAGGGGACAAGGAGAGGCTGGAGGACTGAGTGACAGCCAGGGTGCGGCCACGCCGGGCCTGAAAGTGTCAGTGGGCGGAGCTGCGGGGGGGGGTATCCCGGCACGTGACTGCTGGCTGCCCCAGGGCTCCAGCTAGACACCCCCACAGAAGGGGCAGCACCCCGGCCTCGCCACCCGGCTCAGACCACAGCCTCGGCCCCCAGGTGATGCCAGGGACTCCGGCTGCTGCGTCCCCCTTGGCACATGGGGCTGGGAGACCCGGGTCAGACCAGAGGGTCCTTAGCGACTGCCAGTGCCCACTGAGACCCCCTCAGCCCCACTCAGCAGGCGCCCCTTCCGTGCCCCCCACCACCCCTCGGAGTCCGAGCGCTCCCCCCAGACCCCAGCGCACCCCCTCCTCAGAGGCTCCGGGACGCACATCCCCGTCCCCAGGGTCCCCTCCCCCACGTCCCTGCTGTTCTCTCCCCCAGCCACTCCGTGGACCGCAGCCGAGAAGAGCTGGCTCACGGCCGGCGGGCAGCGCCTTCCCTGCAGGGACAAGGGAGTGGACGGCGACGGCTGGGGGGCAGAGGGGCCCACAGCACCGCTTGGAGCCCCCGGGGAGACAGAAAGCGAGAGAGCCCTGGTCCCTGGTCCCCGCAGCCAGGCCAGGGCACAGACCCCCACTCGCAACAGCACGCACGAGGGCGGGGGGGGGGTGGGTTAGGATAAAGACAGTTCGGGGGCCAGAGAGATAGGTCAGTGGGCACGGCGCTTTCCTTGGGCGCGGCAGGTCTGGGTTTGAACCCAGCATCCCCTGTGGTCCCCCGTGCCCACCAGGAGTGATTCCTGAGTGCAGAGCCAGGAGCCAGCCCTGAGCGTCGCCAGGCGTGGCCCCCAGACGAAAACAAAACACAACACTGACCACACATAGAATCACGCCCAGGCCAGGCAGGGCAAGGGGGGCATCCCGCCCCAGGGCTCATCCCGGGGTTCTGCTGGGGGCACCCAGGGGCTAGCACCCGGCACTGGGAGCAGCGGGTGAGAGGGCAGCTCCCCCCTGCCCTCAGCCTCACCGGGCACAGAGAAGCTGCCGAGAGCTGGGCTGGGCTGGGTGCTGGCAATCCCGCCTGCTCGCCCTCTGTCTGTTTTGGAGACCCTGGGCCTTCGGAGGGTGGGGGGGATGGGGGGAGGCCATCTTCCCCTGCTTCCCCCGGGACATGGCACCAACCCACCCCACCCCCCCGGGGCCGCCACGCCAGGCCTTGGGAGCCTGCATTTCTCCGACCTCTCAGGCCAGGTTTCAATGCAGGGAGACGGCCCCCTCTGCACCCTCGGGCTGGGAACAGGAAGTCGGCACCTGTGCCCCTGGCTGGAATTGAGGGCGTCTGTCTCTCCCCCGACCCCACGCTGCCGCTGCCCTCAACCAGGACCCCCGCTGCGCCTGAACTCCCGTGGGAGGAAACACCTCTGGAGTGCTCATCCCACCGTCTCACTGCTCTGAACCTCAGTTTCTCCATCTGCAGCGTGGGGCGGAGCCACACCATCATCACAGAAGGAAGAGGAGAGATGGAGAGACGGTGCCCCCAAGGTCAGCCCCCCTTGAGGTGTAAAGCAGCAGGGGAGAAGCCAGAGGACTCCCAAGGGGCAGAGAGGGGGCAGGCGCAGAGGGGCATGGGGGTCCGGGTGGCACCTGAATGAAGGAAAGCCCCCCCCACCCTCCCCGGTGGACAATGAATGGTCCCAGGCAGGAAGCAGGTGAGGCTGGGGGGAGGGGCATTCTCAGAGGCCGCAGACCGGGGCGCCCGGGCAGTGGCGATGCTGGGCAGAGCACAGCGAGTCTCACCAGCCAGGGAGAAGTTGGGGTGCTCTCCTGCAGATCTCAAAAGGCAGGCCCCAATAAAGTGCTCTCTTTGCGGGAAGGAGCTTCCTGGCGGCCCTGGGGCTGGGGGAACGCAGGGCTCAGGCCCCGCACAACAGGGTTGCAAGACGCGTGCAGCCCTGGATCCCCTGAGCCTCTTTTTTTTTTTTTTTCCTTTTGGGTCACACCCGGCGATGCACAGGGGTTCCTCCTGGCTCTGCACTCAGGAATCACCCCTGGCGGTGCTCAGGGGGCCCTATGGGATGCTGGGAGTCGAACCCGGGTCGGCCGCGTGCAAGGCAAACGCCCTCCCCGCTGTGCTATGGCTCCAGCCCCTCCCCTGAGCATCTTTGGGGTGAGCCCGGCGGTCCCCCACTCCGCAGGGACCACGCACACAGCACCGACCCGCCTGCAGGCTGGACCAAGAACGGAAGAGCGTCCTGAGCATCGCCAAAAACACAAAGGAGGAAAAGCCCAAAATGGAACGCTAGAGAAAAATACCTGGTTCCCACCCCAGGCCCCGGGAGCCCTGCTCGGCAAGCCCACACCCGCAGCAGGAGTGCCCCCAGAGCGGTAGCTGCAGCGAGGCGGATGCACTAACGGGGAGGCGCTAAGTAACGCCTGCTGCGGGGGCCGGCAGGCGGGGGGCTGGGCTGCCCGGCCACGCCGCGTTAATATTTGCCATCTGCTGGCCGCAAAGGACGACGGGCAGGAGGAGAGGCGGGTTCAGGGCCCGGGGGAGGCGCCAACTCTCGGGGCCTCTTTGTGTTGGGGCCCAGCTCGGCTGCACCGCCGCGCGGCAGGGACAGAGCCCCGGCCTGGGCTTCACCTCCAGCTGCGGGGGCGGGGCCTCCGGGGCGGGGCCTGCACTGCGGGGCGGGGCCTGCACTGCGAAGGGAGAGGGGCGGGTCCTTAGGGGCGAGGCGGGGCCTGCACTGCGGCGGAAGGGGCGGGTCCCGAGGGCATGTCCTGCATTGCGGGCAAGGGGCCTTACTTCCGTGGGGGCGGGGCCTCCCCTGCGGGGCGGGGCCTGACTGCGGGCGGAGGGGCGGGGCCTGGAGAGGTGGAGCCTTCCTGCAGGGCGGGGCCGCCCTGAGGACGGGGGGCGGGACCAAGGGGCGGGCCGGAGGTGTCCAGCCTGGTACTGAGGCCTCCCTTGGGAGGGTTGCCGGGCAGAGCGGAAGGATGGAGCCTGAAGAAGCCCCTTGATTAAGATTTACTGAGCACCCACTATGTGCTCCACCAGGCAGGACAGGCCTGTGGAGGGGTGAATTGGGCAGTGATGGGTTGTCGGGGTGCTATCAAGGTTCAAACACTTGCACCCTCACCCCCACCCCAGCCCACGTGCAGGTTCTCTGGTGACATTTGTTCTCTGTGTGTGGGGGTGGGGGGTGGGGAGGCTGCTCCCAGCTCTGTGCTCACCACCAGTGGTGCAAGGGATCAAGTTAGCATCTCCCACTTACAAACCATGAGCAAGCAATTTCCGCAGCCCAGAAATGTGCCCTTTCTGGGACTGGAGAGATAGTACAGCAGGGATGGCGCTTGCCTTGCATGCACTTGACCCAGGTTAGACTTCCAGCATCACATACAGTCTCCGGAGCACTGCTAGGAGAGAACCCTGAGTGCAGAGCCAGGAGTAAGCTCTGAGCACAGCCGGGTGTGCCCACCCCACCCCAGCCCTACCTAAAATCTTCCCTACTGTAAAAAACTAAGGCACGCCGACGTGATGGGCATGTGCACTCGCGGGCTCTCCGGGCGGCTCTGTCTCACCGCCCGCGTTCGGTGCTCTGGAACCGCTATGTATGGGCTGGATCGGGACAGCCGTTGGCCAAGGACAGGCGAAGGAAGAACGAGGACCAAGCTGGTTGCTGATTAGTTACTGTTTATTCAATCTTCCATGTTTCTCCTCTCCTGCACTCCTAGCTTCGTCCTCTCTCTGGATCTACCACAGCCTGGATTCTCCAGTCTCTCTCCTCCCTTTTTCCTCTCTCGCCCTTGCCCTTGCGGTTACACACCGCCAGGTAGCAAAATCAACATAAGAAAGCCCTTCCTGAGGGCTGTCAGGTTCAAAGGGAACACAACCTAGGGACATTCCAAAGCCCTTCTGACTGCCTGTAGGCAAGATACCTCTTAAGGGTTTTTTTCTCCTCTCCTTATTCCAAATGCTTATTAACATCTTTTTTTTTTTTTTTTTTGGTTTTTGGGTCACACCTGGCGATGCACAGGGGTTACTCCTGGCTCTGCACTCAGGAAATTACTCCTGGCGGTGCTCAGGGGACCATATGGGATGCTGGGATTTGAACCCGGGTCGGCCGCGTGCAAGGCAAACGCCCTACCCGCTATGCTATCACTCCAGCCCCAACATCTTAATACTAGTTATTTTTGTATGTACATAGCAAGAGATACAGTGAGGCTTGCAAGGCAGCTCTCCTGGCAACATCTTGCCACAGACTCAGACCACAGCACTCAGGCCAGATTAATCACTCCTAACCCTAGCAGGGTCCAAATCTAGTTATCATTGTTTGGATCATGACACATTTGTCCATGATCAAGCTCTTAACTTATAGTTAAGTATTAGGCACTTTGGCCAGGCCCATCTCGATGCCGGGGTAGCACACAACTCACGGCTTGTCCTGGGTCCATCTTGTCCCTCGTCGGGACCCTGCTTTTGGGGGTGCTAGGAAGTAAGGGCAGCTGAGGCTTAGGTCAAGAGAACAGATGCCCTGGAGGACAATATCATGTAGCGTCAAATGACTCCCAGGTTACAAAAGCAAAGCATTTGCTAAGTCTTCCTGTGTCCATACAAAGGGCATGGCTCTGAATAAACTATGCAAAGGACTCAAGGAGAAGAGAAAAACAATATTTACAAGTCAACAGAACACTAAGAAAGAAGCTACAAATAAACAAAGAGGAACGGGAGCACTGTAAAGGGAGTAAGCCAATAAACCTAAACTACCTGAGGCTATGTTATCCTACACTGACTGAGCTTCTCCACAGACCTTGGGAACGGGGACTTCCAGGAGCAGCCCCTCAGAGGGCTTGATTTGCTCTGCCTCCTGCAGTCATTTTCCCCTCATCAACAGCAGACAGGACAGTGGACAGTATGATGTCACCCAAGGACCTGCTCTGTAGGCACAGACCAAGCCAAGTCAAGGAGCTTAGGCTGAGGTTCAGCTCAGAATCTCCATTTTGCAACCTCAACATCCAAACTAGGGGCTCTGACCTGCAAGGGGCTGGGGGAGAGTCAAAGCTAGATCAGATTTCAGGTCTGCCTTTTAGGCTGTGTGACCCTGGGCAAGTGCACAGCCCTCTCTGAGCCTCAAGTCCCTCCCTTCTGACCTGGAATAATGGCTGGTTCACTATTAACCTCCGCCCCTGCGGTTATTTATTTATTTATTTATTTATGCTTTTTGGGTCACACCCGGCGATGCACAGGGGTTACTCCTGGCTCTGCACTCAGGAATTACTCCTGGCGGTGCTCGGGATACCATATGGGATGCTGGGAATCGAACCTGGGTTGGCCCCGTGCAAGGCAAACGCCCTCCCTGCTACCAGCCCCTCCCCCTGCAGTTATTATGGGGAGCTGAGAAGAGCCACAGGAAGCCTTTCATGTATTTCAGTGTATTTCATGTATTTCAGTGGTACCTAAAATGATAATAGATGGGGCTGGAGTGATAGCACAGCGGGTAGGGCGTTTGCCTTGCACTCGGCCAACCTGGGTTCAATTCCCAGCATCCCATATGGTCCTCTGAACACTGCCAGGGGTGATTCCTGAGTGCAGAGCCAGGAGTAACCCCTGTGCATCGCCAGGTGTGACCCAAAAAGCAAAAAAAAAAAAAAAAGATAATAGATGCTCAATAAATGATAGATAAATGATAAATAAATGATAAATGATAATAGATGCTCAATAAAACCCCTGAGGGTCTTGCTGGACTCAAATGGTAGAGAATATACAAGGCCCTGGGTTGGATCCCTGGAACTGTGTGTGCCCCTCCCCCCAGTCCTGGTGGCCTTGGTGGCCTCTGGGGTCACTGTGGGGAGCTGCCCACACCAAGAGACCCGCAGCCATGTGTCCACTGTGCCTCGCTCAGGGGGCTCGAGGAGTGAAGCCTGATTGGTCCTTCCTAGGCTCGAGTCCTCCAAGGGGGCAGGTCCTGTGGCTGCAGCAGGTACCCCTGACAGCCCCCGCTGGGAGAGTGCTGAGAAAGCGTGCCCACTGGGGCAAAAACATATCCCCCTGGGGACCAGAGTGATGGGACAGCAGGGAGGGCGCCTGGGTGGATCCCTGGCATCCCCTGGGGCCCCCCGAGCACCAACAGCAGTGCCTGAGCACAGAGCCAGGAGCAACCGCCGGGCATGGAAAACTGAAAAAGAAATAAATGAAAGCGACTCTCGGGGCAGTTTCAGATGAACGTGAGGGAAAACACGTGGCCGACGTCGACACGGGTGCAGATCCAGGGGGGCCGAGACGTCCTGCTCGCCCCGGAGGAGGAGAACCTGAGCGAGTCGGCCCCCGACCCCAGGCTGCTGCTGGGACTCGGCCACTTTATCTTGGTTTCAGGGGTCCCAGTCAGCCGCGCTCAGGGGCCACACCCAGCTCTGTGCTGGGGGTCATTCCCGGCCGTGCCCCTGGGGGACCTGGTGGTCTCAGGCATCAGACCTGGGTCCCCTGCAGCGGTGATTCCTGGCTCTGCACTCAGGAATTACTCCTGGCGGTGCTCGGGGGACCCTATGGGATGCTGGGAATCGAACCTGGGTCGGCCACGTGCAAGGCAAATGCCCTCCCCGCTGTGCTATCGCTCCAGCCCCTTCAATTCTTTTGTGTGTGTGTGTGTGTGTGTGTGTGTGTGTGTGTGTGTGTGTGTGTGTGTGTGTGTGTGTGTGTGTGTGTGTGTGTGTGGCGGGGGGCCACACCCAGCTGTAGGGGATGCTGAGGATCAAACCCGGGTCGGCCGTGTGCAAGACAAATGCCCTCCCTGCTGTATTATCTCTCACACGTGTCAGGTGGGTGCTGTGGGCTGTGGCCTGGTGGGCAGCCCGGAGGGAAGGCAAGCATCCTGCCCGCCCCGTCTTCCAGAAAACTCGATCGCGATGGCACCTCACCCACGAGACGTTTCGGCTTGGCTGCAGCCGAACTGCGAGTGACAGCGGGTCAGTCGGGCTCTCCGCGCCCCTGGCCACACACACCGAGAGGACGAAGTGACCCCGAACCACCCCCACTGACCACCCCCAGGCCCCATCCAGGCTGGCGCTCAGCCCGATCTGCCACTCTCCGCTGTGCTCGAGATCCCCCCCATGTCAGGGCCTCCAGGGGGACCCGCCTCCAGGACCCTCCTCCCGGGAACCGCCTTCTTGGTGCCTTTTCTCCTTCCTTTCTTTTCTGTTCTGTTTTTTTTTTTTATGTGTGTGGGGGATCACACCGGCGATGCTCAGGGGTCCTCCTGGCTCTGCACTCAGGAATTACTCCTGGCAGTGCTCAGGGGACCCTATGGGATGCCGGCGATCGAACCGGGTCAGTTGCGTGCAAGGCAAACGCCCTCCCCGCTGGACTATTGCCCCATTCCCCAGGTTCTTTTCTGTGCTTGGTGCCCCAGGCCTCAAGAGCCACAAGAAGAATCCAGTAAGCTCAGGTGTGTCCCAAAACCTCGCAGAGGAAGCACGTCACAGCCACGGAGCCCTGGGGTCTCTGGGTGCCCAGGCTCGCTCAGCTGGGGGTGGAGGGTGGGGGGGGAGAATCCGGCCCAGTGGCCCTGACCGAGTCCCTCCCGGCCCCTAACTTCCCGCCACCCCCAGCGCGTCTCAACTCTACCCACCACACCCCCGCGGGGTCTCGGGACCCCCTGCCGCCCTCCCGCCATCCACTGCCAGCCTCTGCTAGCCCGACGGCCCCTCCCTCTGCCCGCTGGGGCTGTATTTGTTTTGCTAGTGGGCGCAGCCCTGGCTCTGGGGTTAATCACCTTCTGTGCCCTCTCTCCGCCTGATGGAGCTCGCAGGGAAGTGCTCGGAGCTCTCCCCCAGGGCAGGATGGAAGAGTCGATAATGTTCAGCCACTTGTGCGCAGGCCAGGTCTGGCTGTCGCATCCTGGTGCCTCAGTTTCCTCACCTGTAAACAGGGCCCGGTAGGCAGCCTGCCACAGCATCCTCCTCCCCTCAAGGCGTTCTCGGGGCAGGTGCACCCGGGCACCTGGGTCTGGGCGTCTACACTCGCCGGCCCAGGGCCAAGACCAACACGTGAGCTGCTGAGTGACTCAGGGCCCAGCCGGCCGGCCGCACTTCCTGAGCGGGCCACGGCAGGCGGGCGAGGGGACACCTGTGCCCCAGCATGCCCGGCCACACCCCTCGGCCCTGCTCAGCAGAGGGCGGGGACCCCCAGTTTCCGAGCCCCAGCAAGGCCACCTCAGGTCCCTGTCGGGACTTGCTCCAGACCTGGCTTCCTCCCCGGAGGGGCTTCCAGGCCTCCATGTGGGTGGGTCTGGGGGCAGGCGAGACTCCCCAACACTCGACACTCGGAGACAGTCACCGCGACTGGGGGAAGAGGAAGCTCATGACTCCATTGGCAGCTGGAAGCGGCTGCATTGATCTGGAGGGGAAACCCCAGGAGGCTGCTCAGGGGAGGTGACACTGACCTGGGCTCTGAGGGTTCAATAGGAGCTCTTTGCTGCGGGATTTGGAAATCCTACAGCATGGCCGCTCGGGGAGACTGTGGGGGTCTGGAGAGACAGTCTAGGGGGCACTCGCCTTCCATGTGGCTGACCCCACCACCGCCAGAAGTGACTCCTGAGCACAGAGCCGTGAATAACCCCTGAGCATCACTGGGTGGGGCCAAAAAGGTCCCCCTGTCGAAGGGGCCTTTGGGGTGACTCAGCAGAGACATGGGGGCGAGCTGGGAGACAGAGGAGCGATGGAGGGGCAGAGCCCCGGAACAGTGGACAGCAGTGGGCAGGCCAGCCCCGCCTCCACGCCCATAACGGGGTGCTGCCCTGAGCACGGGGGTGGGGGAGGAGAAGACGCCAGGCCGGGCACGGGCTGCCGTGTGACCCGCCGAGTGCAGCACGGGGCTGCCCGGGCAGAGCGTCCGGTCTCTGCCCACGGGGTGCTCCGGGGTCCTGCCAGCGCGGGGGAGGAGGACCTGCCCTGGTGCCAGGTGTCCCTGCAAACAGCAGGCACTTAATCAATGCAGACACCACCAGCTCTTGGGGTGGGAGGTTGGGGGCCCACCCCGGCAGTGCTCAGGGGACCGTATGGGGTGCCGGAGATGGACCCCGGGTTGGTGCATGTAAGGCAAGTGCTCTGCCCACTGTCCTATCTCTCTGGCCCCCAGAGCCCCTTGCAGTTTTCTGTGGTCGTACCTGGCAGTGCTCGGGGCTCGCTCCAGGCTCTGTGCTCAGGGATCACTCCGCACGGGCCCAGGGGACCCAATGTGGCACCCAGGATCAAAGGAGGGTCAGCTGCGTGCAAGTGTCTTGCTCTGCCCCCCGCCCCGTGCCCTCTAACCTCCTGCTCCCTGACCCCCGGCCCCCTCCTAGGTCTGCGGGAGGCACTCAGGTCCCGAAGGAGGGAGCCCCGTGGAGCCCGGCCGCCCCCAGCGTCCGTGGAAGGCTCCGAGCACGTGAGCACCCGGGAAGGGGCGCGGTGGCTGGCCGTGTGGACAGAGGTGGGCGGCGAGCGGAGGGGACACTCAGCCTGTCCTTAGCCGGGGCCACTCTGGGCCTGCGCGTGCCAGGTCCAGCGGCTGCTGGCAACCAGCCCTGGAGTCTGGGTGGGGACAGCCCAGCCCACAGCCACCGTCTCCCGGAGACGGAAGGGGGAGCCTCTGAGGAAGGGGGAGACCGGCTCAGAGAGGTCCTGCCACCTGCCCAAAGCCACACTGCCAGGGCGTGGCAGGGAGGGGACTCGGACACCTAGCGGTCACCTCCCCAAACCCCTCAGTGCTAAAGGCGCGTGTTTAGAAATGGCCCCGAGCTTGTGGCTCTGGGGCAGGGGCAGGCCAGTGACGGTGGGCAGGGGGAGGGGGGCAATGAGGGGCAAGGTGGGTCCAGGCCACAGGACAGGTTCAGCTCCTGGTTCTCTTGATGCAGAATTTCCCATTTCCAGGGAGAGGGAGGGGGAGGGGGAGGAGGAGGGGGAGGGGAAGAGAACAGGAGGAGATGGGGGAGGGAGGGAGGGAAGGAGGGGGAGGGGGAGGGCGGGAAAGCGGAGAAAGGGAAGGGAGGGGGAGGGGAGGGAGGGGTGGGGAGAGAAGGAGAGGAGAGGGGAGGAAGCCAGGGGAGGGGTGGGGGAGGGAGAGCTTCAGCTGCACACATACTACAGTTGGAAGGGGAGATGGAGGATAGGGAGGATGGGAGGGAGCACGGGGTAGCAGACCCCGGGGTCTGGGGTTCAGGGGTGGCCCCCAGCTGGCCCTTTCCCGTCCTGTCACAGGGCCCGACAGGTCGCTCAGTGGTAAAACATGGCCTTGCCCTCCGCCGCGCTGACCCGCTGACCCCTACCTGGGTCGGATTTCCCCCTCCCCCACCCATGGTCCCCAGCACGCCAGGAGTGATCCCTGAGCACGCGGGGGTGGGGGGGGGGGCCCAGACCAAGGTCCTCCTCCCCCCATCCTGGTCCTAACCCAGGGGGGTGCTAGGGGCCGGGACCCGGGTCACTTGTGAGAACTCGGGTCCTCGCTGAGGGAGACCCCAGAGGGACGCGAGTGACCCGGGTCACACACGGGAAGCAGAGCCCGGGCTGGTGCTGCCCGCCCCAGGGAGAGGAGCCTGTCAGCGGCCCCTGAAGCCTGCCTCGCTGGCCTGCCCCTCCTGCAGTGAAAGTGGCGCCTTGTTATTGTAGAGAAAATTCTGGAGCTCCCCCCCCATACACACACACACCTCTGGGTACACCGGGCTCAGCTTCGAGAGCCTGGGGCGTCTGTGTGCACACATGTGCATGCGTGTCTCTGCGTGTGCGGGTTCCCGTGTGTGTGTGTATGAATGTGTGTGAGTGTGTGTGTGTGTGTGTATGAATGTGTGTGTGTGAGTGTGTGTGTGTGGTGTGTGCGCAAGCGTCCCTGCAGGCTGTAGTGCTGCCCCCCTCCCCTCGCCCCCTCGCTGGCAGGCAGGGCTGGGGGCCCGGGCCCTGCAGCCGCATTCCTGGGCCGACTCTCTCGGCTCTGGATTAACGCCGGGAGCAGCAGCGGAAAATTGGAATCGGCTGCGGGAAAGGCCTCGCGCCGTCTCCTGCCTCACGCCAGATGCTCCTGCCCGCGCCCGGGGCAGGGCCAGCTCTGGGCCAGGGTCCCCCAGCCTGCAGACAAGCCCTCCCACCCGCCTGCACCACACATGCGCTCGGGCACACACACACACACACACACACACACACTCTCTCTCTCTCTCTCTCTCTCTCTCTCTCTCTCTCTCTCATACACTTATACACAGACACACTCATACACACACAGGTGCACACACACACTCTCACACACAGACACGTATACAGAGACACACACTCACACACACACTCATACACTCACACACGTGCACATACACACTCTCACACACAGGCACACATACTCTCACACAGACACAGACACTCACAGACACACACTCACACTCACACACTCTCACACAGACACAGACACTCACAAACACACACACTCACACTCACACTCATACAGACACAGACACTCAGACACACACACACTCACGCACACTCTCACACAGACACAGACACTCACAGACACACACACACTCACACTCACGCACACTCTCATAAGACACAGACACTCACAGACACACACACTCACACACACACTCACGCACACTCTCACACAGACACACACACACTCACACACACTCACACTCACGCACACTCTCACACAGACACAGACACACACTCACACACACTCACACACACTCACACACACTCTCACACTCATGCACACTCACCTCATGCAGCCTCGCCCCTGCTGCCATCTGGGTCCTTCCCGGTCGGAGGCCCCCCCAGCCCTGCCTCCCGCAGCCACTAATCCATGCACACGTCACGCGGTGTTGATTCACAAACTCGGGGGCTTGTCCCTGCTTCCCTCACGCGTGCTGCTGCCGTGTTCTCCTGCGCCTGTGCTCCCGTGCGCACGCGCGTCACTCCACGCGTGCCTTCAGGTCTGTGTCCCTGCCTGCGTCCCTGCAGCCGCCATCCAGCGGAGCGGCCTGTGCGGCCCTGACTCAGCACCTGCTCTCTGACTCACGTCCCAGCGAGTGTGTGGGCAAGAATTTCAGAGGGGAAGAGCGACTGGGGCCGGGAGGCCGGGTGGGCCCCCACTGGCTCAGGGTCATGACTGCCGGCCGCTCTGCAGAGGGCACTGTCAGCGGAGCCTGAAAGAGGAGCCACACTGGCCCCACCCGAAGCAGAGAGGGGTCCGCAGGCCTTAGAGCAAGTGCAAAGGCCCTGGGGACAGTGAGGCCTGGTGCTGAGCTTGCAGGGGGCCAGAGGGAGGCTGGCTGGGGGGTGGGGGCTGTGTGTCCTCACTGCCTCCTGCGGGGGACCTGTGGGTTCAGTCTGGCTGAAGGAGGCACCCGCCTAGGGACCAAACCCAGCCACCACCTCTTTCCTGTTTGTGGTGCAAAGAGCTTTGCCCTTCCTGCTTCCTCCCTCCTTCCTC